>NC_091200.1:13405716-13705716 GCF_040958095.1 Procambarus clarkii | reverse complement strand
CGACATCCAATGGTGTCGTCGACTTCCGATATTTGTTGGTACACGTTCGGGTCGACCGAGCGCGTGGTTCCCGGTCACGCAGCCGACCTGCCTCAGTTTACTACAGCTGCCCGCTTAGTGACGATCGCGCCTATAAGAAATTCCGCTTTTGTGGTGATTTTTTGCATTTTGAACATTAAAGTAATTATTATATATCACACCATGAGTCCCAGGAAAGTCAGTGGTAAGACTCAACATATGAAAACCCTTGTAAGGATAACCATAGAGCAGAAACAAGAGTACAGAATGTCTCTTCCTCAACAATTAAGAAAATGTGTGCAACATGGGAAGAATTGCAAACCTTTGCTGAAACGACTCGCCCAAATCAAGCTGCAGTAGGTCATTGCCTTAACCTATTCAATGACACTGATGCATCATTACAGACAAATGTTAAAACGAAGGGAAAAACAAATGTCTCTTGACAAATTTGTAACGAGACAAACAAGCACTGAACCACAACCAGGTCCTAGTGGTATTCAGGCAAAACGTAGGAGAGTACCCCAGAGAAAACATAACCGCCTGATGTGATAATATAAGGGGACTCCCCTTCCAAACAGTAACAACTCTCCTCCTCCCCCCTCATCACCATCTTCCATATACCATCAAGAGCCCTCCATAAAGGAAAGAGAAACTTTGGTACAGTACTGTATTGTAGTTAGAAAAAACATTGTATTCAGTATAAAATGTATTTGTATGTTAATTTAATATTTTGGAGGGTGGGGAACGGATTAATTCAATTCCCTTTATATCTTATGGGAAAAATCGCTTCGACTTACGATATTTTGACTTGCGATCCATCTCTGGGAACGGATTAGCATCATAAGTCAAGGCCCCATTGTATTTCTATTTACATTCTTTTCAATCGGGAACTTCGTTTTGAATGACGTCAGTTTCACATGACGACTAAGGAGCCAGAACAGATTAAAGTCGTTATTCGAGGTTCCACTGTATTTATATAATAAAATGTGTGAACCATCGCTGTACTCAAAATTATTGTGTTCACATTAGTGATTCAATTATGATGTTCATAAAACAAACAAACAAAAATAGTTTCGCTATTATTACACTATATACACATGTTATATACGTATACGTATCTGCATGTTTTGTTCACCATAACGAACCACTAAGTTGGTATTTTAAGTCAAAAAGCAACGAAGAGTGGCCTTCACTCACCAGCCAGTCAGCCACTCACCACTACTTGTTGGAAATTTCCAACGGTTATTTTCATCCCTAATACAACAGGATGTATTTCCTGTATTAGGCTTCATACACATCTAATGTTCATTTAATAATCCTTAATACAACAGGATGTATTTCCTGTATTAAGAGTAATAATTGACTAACACTACTAATATGTAGTTTAGTATTGTAGAATTTACTGTATTAGGTTGTGGAACATCATGTAATTTCTCCTAGAATTGTGTAGTGTTGCGTCAGCCACGCACGGGGGATAAAACTTCCACATACCTGTAGATCTAACACCAATGTAACCATTTACTTTCCTTTATTAGGAATAATAATTTAGTAGTAGGTTTACTTTAGTATACAATAGTTTACTGGAATTTCTTTACCCAGCTTAATCACTGTTCCAGTAAATCATATCATAATCTAACATCATTTCCACCACCAAGCCCGTACTGTATTGTTTTATTTGTGCCGTCTACATTAACTGACGTGCACTGTGAGAATTAAACATCACCACATAAAATATTTATCTTAACACTTTCGCTCACCCTGCACGCCACCCCTCAATAGTGCGATATGGGACCCAGGGTGTCACGGGAGCGTGTGTAAATTCTGAAAAGTGTATACTCTCTTTAACTTTGTCACCTTAATTCTCGTCCTACGAGATTAAATTTGGTATCATTGTGTTCGCAATAGAATTCTCTACAGCACTAAATGCATATAAACTCCAAAAGCCCGGCTAATTACCCGCAGCAAGCAGAGAAAGTGCGAACGAGTTACCCAGGAGCGCGCAAACGCGATAAAATGTTTTCACTATTTTCACTCTGGTCACCTCAATTTTTGTCCTAGGTCTTTCAATTTGGTCTCAATGGGTTCGCAATAGAATTCTCTAGAGGAACATTAGCATATAAAATATAAAACCTGGTCACGCTCCAACCGCCGACGAGTTGAAGACGGGCCACGCGTTAGCCGGGAGTGAGCGCTCAGACGCCTTCCAGCTACACTTCCAATTCCCTCCCTTTTCAAGCCTTTCTTTCGCAATTTTCTTCCTGGAAGGGCCTTGTTCATGATCACTATCCATCGTGGAGTAAGGGTAGATAGTTTCTAAAGCCGCAGTAAGAAATATAGCCACGGAAAATAGCCGAAATGTTCACACGTTTGAGATGCGAGGGGAGGCGACATTGGTCACAACAGTGGAGCGAAAACAATGGGCCCACGGCATGTGCCAAGCCACCTGAGGGCCACGAGGCTCAACAAAGAAAATGGGAAGACATCGGCGCACATTTTAAAACCAGTCCCAAAAAAATCGGATAAAAACCTGATTTTTGGCGATTATTTAAAGTGGATGACGCAATGCTGCGTCATCCCCGGTATTACCGACAGTAAACGGATGACGCAATGCTGCGTCATGCCCGGGCGAAAGTGTTAATCATCAAGAGTGTTCATACACGCCCCCTTCCCTATTTAGCGTTAACAAATAAATATAATTTATGCTCGAATCCTCACGGCGAGCTATTGCGCATGCGCGACTTTGGGGAAGAGGAGAAGGGGAGGACTCTCGCCATATTTGCGATCAACAAGTGGTTCTCCGTAAGCGGTCCAAAATCTTCTCATCCAACCGGCATCCGAACATCTTTAGATGCCAGATTGAGGACGCAGCTTCCCAGAATCACGGACACCAGTTCGGCAGGCATTTTTACCTCATTTGTTCTATTTAACGAGCTCTTAAATAAGATCATGTAGGTGCCATGTCGTTATGATGCGGGCGTAAAAATAATCTCATGTAAGTGTAGCTCTTTCCCCTCCAAATATTTAGATATTACCGTATATGTGTGTGAATGCTAGTTTGGAGGTGGAAATTACGGGATTATCATTATTGCAGCATGGTGCAACACCTTGAGGAAGCGTGTGACCGCCATACCCTCACGTGCGCCAGCTTAACACTATCTCAAACTGTTTCCAGCCAGACGTACAGTGGACTGCATCTACGTCCTCTGTCACAGCTGAGACAATCAGTTTTCATTGTAGATAGTAGTTTATTATTTAGAGTCCATATCCATATATATATATCTACATATCTGATACTGCCAGTTATGCATTATTAATCTTCATATGGCAGTAGTATTTTGCATTATATATTTTACTCATTATTTATGTGTGTGCATATTATAATTATTATTATTGCATAATATATGTTCCACATAGATTAATCTTATAGAATACCCCCCCAAATTGTGTCATGGGAGGCTGGCTCTAGAATTATATAATTTACAGTCATTGCTTAACACTTTCGCGTTCCACAGACTTAATATCTCGTCACTCATTTTTCTACTGAATGTGTTCCAGTGACGCATCGGTGCGTCACTTGATATAAAAATTTGTAAAAAAAAAAGTTTCTATGCGATCTTCAATTTTTTTTTTTTGAAATGAGCGCCATTGTTTTCCCACAATCCTCCGTAGGCCGCATGGGATTCTGGGTCACGCCATGCGGTCGGCCTAGTCCTTTGTTTACGTCTCTCGTGACCGGACTACCGCGCTCCCGCGTCCAGAACCTGTGCCACTCTCTGCCCTGTGTAGCAATGTTTATTCGTTCCTGTCTCTTTACAACGCATTATTACTTGCAAACATGGATCGTGGTAAAGGACAGAGCACCTCTACCCCCAAGAAGGATAGTGTAATGACCGCGGAAGATAAGTTGAGTGAGCTGTACAAAAGGTTCAGCAATGTGAAGCTTACCCCTAGTAAAATTCCTGATTTGTTGGATCGTTTGTCAGATGTGGAGGCAGATGCTGAAGGGGAAGAGCGTCAGAGTGATTTCAGTAGTGATAATGAGGGGACAGCGTCGTCTGATGAGTTTGATTCATCATCGAGTGAGGAGAGTAGCGAGGGGATTGAGGATGAGGCAGCGGATGTGGGCCGCCCTAAGGCACCTGTAAGGAGGCGTGCAGGACGTCTTCAACAGCCTAATCCCGATGCTGCCTGGTCAACTGACAATACACCACCTATTGTAGGCAGTTTCAGTGCCACACCAGGCATAACTGTCCCAGTGCCAATTACCCCCCTGCAATTTGTTCAATTATTTCTGACCCGTGCCCTAATTGAGTTCATCACAGTGGAAACTAACAGGTATGCCAGGCAGTTTATTCAGAATGCTTCCAGGCGCACTATGAGGTTGTGGAAGGAGGTATCTGTGAAGGAAATGGCAAGGTATTTGGCTTTATCAATCTTGATGGGTATTGCACGACTCCCAACAATGCGCATGTACTGGCAAACAAGCCGGTTGTGGCATATGAGGACCTTCAATGTGTTCATGACTGCAAAACGATTCCAACATATTGCCCAGTTTTTTCATACTTATAACCAGTTTGCAATTCCACCCAACAACAAGAACCGCATGATAAAACTCAGCACCATCATTACCTATTTGACCAACAAATTTGGCTCTTACTACGTCCCCAATCAAGCACTCAGTTTGGATGAAGGTACAATGTCGTGGCGTGGTCGTCTATCCTTCAAGGTTTACAACCCCAATAAGCCTGATAAGTATGGGGTAAAGTTGTACATGCTTGCTGAGGCAGGGACTGGTTATATTATTGATTTCGAGGTTTATTCTGGAGTGGGCAAGACAACAGTTGAGACAGTGATGGGCCTTATGCGACCCTTGTTGAACAAAGGTTATCATCTTTATATGGACAATTATTATAACTCTGTCCATCTCACAGAATTGCTAAGGGAAAATGGTGTGTACACTTGTGGAACACTCAGATTGCAGCGTGGTGCCCCTAAAGAGCTGCAAAAACTTGCCAAAGGTAAATTCGCTGTTGATCAGACTATTTTCAGGCGCAAGGATAACACTTTTGTTATCCTTTGGAAAGACAAGAGAGTGGTGTCAGTGATCACAAACTGCCATAATGCTGACACACAGGAAGTACAGAGAAGGAAGAGAGTGAAGAAACGTGACGGAACATCATCTGTTCAGATTGTAACTGTAAACAAACCAACAGCCATTTGCGACTACAACAACAACATGAAGGGAGTTGATCACTTCGACCAAATGGTCAAATATTACAGGTTCACCAGGAAGTCGCATAAGTGGACTAAGAAGATCACATTTTACTTCCTTCAGATGGCTATACACAATGCCTATGTGATGTACAAGATGTACACAACTGATGCCAAGAAACTGACCCTACTCCAGTTTCATGAAGTAGCAATATGGGCCCTGTTGAGGTGGGACATGGATGAGTGGCCTGCTACTGAAAGCCCTCTCCCACATGCTGATGATTACCAGGATCCTTCTCATGATTTGGCAACACCTGGCCCATCTGGAGCGAGGCGTCCTTTATTTCATCGTCTTCCACGCCAACCACATGCCTCATCCTCATCAGACATCAGACACTGAACCTGAAACTGAAACGCCTGCACCTCAAGCTGAAGCTACTCCTCCACCTGTGAAAAACCCACGCATTGTTGATTCAGAGGACAGGCTAAACAGGAAGTTGACTCGTGCATTACTGAAAATTGCTAAACGGAAACGGTGCCGAGTTTGTATCAAGTCGGGAATTAGAAAAGACTATGTATCAGTGCAGGACATGTGGAGTTGCTCTATGTGCCACACCATGCTACACAAAATATCACCGCAAGAGGATATTTTGGAAAGCAAAGAAATAACTCCTCTGCAAGCTTCCACTCCACCTAACGTAACATCTGTTGAGCAACTTCAGGGACATTTTCCTGAAGCCGGTGGAGTGGATAATCAAATGCTCAACTTGTTGACCTTCCTTCATCACATCGTGGGTAAGTACACATAATTTATATTACACATTTTGAGGTTATTACTTCTTCATACTTTGCTGTGGGTAGCTCTATATATATTCCGGTTCTTAGTGCTCAGATTGGTATGTCTACATAGTGCATCTTCTTGGGAGTATTTTGACACCAAAATGAACAATGTAGCACAAAAACTTCCATTGGAACAATATTTTTGTTTGTCGGGTGTATTGGGTGTAGCGGGCGTGGAAACGGGTGTTTGGGCGGGTGAGGCATCGACGTGTTTGGGGGTGTTTGGCGGTGAGGCGCGCACGTGTAACCCACTTTTATGCATATGTCTGTGTAGGCAATTTTATTGCGATCACCGTGATACCAAACAAAACCATATGCAACAAGTTTTGACTTGATAAACACAATCAGAGTAGCAACATATAGGGAGAGTTTAGCGGAGTTTAGCGTGAGCCCGAAACAAAGCACGCAGTTCGTTGGTTGCTGGTCGCGTAATGTTAGCTTTGGTGAAATGTTATACATATGTTCTTATAGAACATTTCATTAGCTACACAGCGATACCAAAAAAAAACACGTACATCGAAAATGAGGGTCACAGACATGAGGAGAGTATAAACTTTTCAGTTGTGGTTGAGCGCATGTGCAGCTGGGCGCGCTGGAGCGGGTAACCCTAAGCCAACTTCCCACATTCCTGTGGGTGGGGCGACACCATTATTTATTGTGTATATTTATATGTCCGTGTAGGGAATTTTATTGCGGTCACAATGATACCAAAATAAACCACGAATAACAATTCTGGGGTTCGCAAACATAAAAACCATCGTAAACATTGATGCCCGGTTTTACGCTCACCGCTAACGAACGCCACAGTTTGTTATTCGGTGTGGTTCTCATATTGTCTTTGGTGACATTTTATATATATATTCCTCTAGAGCATTCTCTCGCGAACACAATGATACCAAATTTAAATACATACCGCCAAAATTAAGCTCCCCACCCCGAAAAGATTATAAACATTTTAGTGCTGACGCGCAGTAGGCCGACACGAACGGCCCACTTAGGGCTTACGGTCAGCCTATTCCCAGGGAGCGCGAAAGTGTTAATTAATAGAATTTATCCATATAATCATAGATCTATAAGCCACTGATTTCTCATTTAACCCTCAAACCGCGCATATCATATATAAATGATATCAGTGACAAAACCGAAACTGCGCACATCATTTATATATGATTTCGTGTCTAGCGCTATAATTTAAACTCCCCGCCTGGGATAGGGGCAGCTATAGTACAGCCACGACCGATAGTTGCCAGATGCCACCTAGAAAAAAAATCCAGGCCAACATTCTTGGGTGTGAGAGCGTCAGTATTGAGCAAGCCACCAAGGCTGGCGCACGCAGCATGAGCTCACAGCACCGCTGTTCAGCTTGTGACCACAGCATCGCCTACAAATACCATTATATATATGATACTGCTATTATTTAGCAGTGATAGTATTACTGAAGCCCCCTGACTGTGATAAAACTGACCAGGATTCTGATAATAGCAGCATTCTGGTGATATTTAGCGCTGTGCTCCATGGAGGGAGGAGTAAGGCTGTGGGAGGGAGGGTTGTGGCGTCGTCTTCTGACTGTGTGGCCACCATTTATTGACTGCACTCACCATACCAGCTTAGTGGTTCGATATGGTGAACACAAATGTAGATACTTATATATAACGTGTGTATATAGGGTATAAACAGCAAGAGGAGTAGGTTGGGAGCCGCCATTTTGGTGAGGGCGGTGGCGTCGTCTGCACGACTTATCATGTTGTTTATTGGTGACCACAATAGTCTTTGGGCACCATACCAACTTATTTGTTCAGGTATGGTGAATAAAACAGGTAGATACTTATATATAATATGTGTATATAGCGTAATAACACCACAAACAGTATTGTTGAAGGACAAATATTAGTGCGTCTGGGCTTGAGGGCGGCCGCCGATCAGCTGTGTGAGTAGCTACGTCTTTGTGGCCTTTACTCACCATACAAGCTTAGATGTACAGTTATGGTGAACAAAACATGTAAATACGTATATATAACGTCTGTGTATAGTGAATAAATACAGAGAGTATTGTAGGAGGTGAATGAGGTGGTGTTGAGGGAGGGAGTGGCAGTGAGTGGCTCGTTGGTGTTTGGCGGTCACTCCTCGTTGCTTTTTGACTCACAAGACCAACTTAGTAGTTCGTTATGGTGTACAAAACATGCAAATACTTACATATAACCTGTGTATATAGTGTAACAACAGCAAAACTATTTGTTTATTGTTTTATGAACATAATAATTGAATCACTAATATGCACACCATAATTTTGAGTACAGCGATGGTTCACACATTTTATAATATAAATATACCACAATTCACTGTATGGAATAATATTACTGCAAAAAAACTAAGAAAAAATCAATCAGACATTGAAATAATTAGGTAATAATATATTTGTGGCAACTGCCGTCTGACAGCTCGGGCGGAGTAGACCTCATCTGGCGAAGGCTCTGCCAACGCCCCTTTTTTGCCACACTTCCCTACCCTATTGCGGCTAAAATATGCCACCTATGATTTTTTTGTTATTTTTTCCGTGATCAGGGAACAAAAATGAACACTTCTATAAAACGAAAGAATTTTTTGGATTTTTTTTTTTGTTGCGCCTGTGGGTGTGAATTACATTTGGGCCCCTAGCGGTTTGAGGGTTAATTACTCATTCTGGTCCTTCGAGCTATCTTAGAATTTATCATTATTTTACATTCACATAATTATACATTTTCTTAGTATTATACTGGAGCCAGATTTCCCCACACTACTTCCTCACTCACCAACATACTCCTCCAACCATACTGTTTTTGCTTTTTTTCACTATACACAGACAGTAAACATAAGTACAGTATCTACATATTTTGTTCACCATAACTGTACATCTAAGCTTGTATGGTGAGTTCAAGCAATAAGAGATGTAGCTACACACAGTCAGCTGGTGGCTGCTGCTGTCACTGGTTCAAGGCCAGACACACTAATATTTCTCTTCCAACAATACTGTTTGTGCTGTTATTACACTATATACACACACACACACACATTATATATAAGTACAGGGGTACCTCAGTTTAAGAGTTTAATCCGTTCCTGGAGACGGCTCGTATTCCGAAAACTCGTATTCCGAAGCTAATTTCCCCATAAGAAATAATGGGAAATGAATTAATCCGTTCCTGACTACCCCAAAAACCCCACATCAAACTAAATTTTTATACCTAATTCATCTAAATAAACCTACAAAACTATGTTCAAGCTATTACTTACCTTGCTGTTGAATGCTGTAGGCGTATGAAGGATGGTGAGGAGGGGTAAGGAGGAGAGGAGTTACTATTTGGAAGGGGAGTCCCCTTCCATTATCACATCAGGCAGTGAGGACTTCACTGGTGAGCACACACACTGGCACATTTTGCCTGCATACCACTAGGACTTGTTTGTCTTACTAAGAATCTATCTAAAGACACTTGTTTTTCCCTACATTTTAACACTTATCTGTAGTAAGACATCACATTGTCATTTAAAAGGTCAATGCAACGGCCTGCTACAGCTTTATCTGAGTGAGTTTTTTCAACAGAACTTTGCAGTTCTTCCCATACTTCACACATTTTCTTAACCCTTCAATTGCGCATCGCATCATATGATGCTTTGACCGACTTGCAGTAAATTGCGCATCACATCATGTGATGCTTTGGAGTACTACGAAAGATTTAAACGGCCCGCGGATACACGGGGTTCACCACACCTTCATCAGGGCTCTTGTAAACAGACGCCATTTAAAAAAAAATCGTGGGCCAAACTCCAGGGTGTTATTGGCCTCAGTATTGAGTGAGCAACCAAGCCTGACGCACGCAGCATGAACTCTCAGCACTGCTGTTCAGCTTGTGACCACAGCATCGCCTAAAAATGCCATAATATTCTTGTTCATGCTATTATGTAGCGATGATATTATTACAGAAGACCCCTGACTGTGATAAAACTGACCAGGGTTCTGATAATAGCAGGATTGTGGTGATATTTAGCGCTGTGCGCCATGGAGGGAGGAGTAATGCTGTGGGAGGGAGGGTAGTGGCATTATCTTCTGATTGTGTGTGGCCACCTTTTATTGACTGCACTCACCATACCAGCTTAGTGGTTCGCTATGGTGAACACAAATGTAGATACTTATATATAACGTGTGCATAGAGGGTATAAAAAGCGAGATGAGTAGGTTGGGAGCCGCCATTTTGGTGAGGAAGGAGTGTCGTCTGCAGGACTTTCCATGTTGTTTACTGATGACCACGATGGTCTTTGGGCACCATACCAGTTTACTTGTACAAGTATGGTGAATAAAACAGGTAGATATTTATATATAATGTGTGTATATAGCATAATAGCACCACAAACAGTATTGTTGTAGGAGAAATATTAGTGCGTCTGGCCTTGAGGGCGGCAGCCATCAGTTGACTGTGTGAGGTCCTACGTCTTTGTGCCTTTACTCACCATACAAGCTTAGATGTACAGTTATGGTGAACAAAACATGCAGATACTTATATATAACCTGTGTATGTAGTGTAATAACCGACAAAGTATTTGTTCACTGTTTGATGAACATAATTGAATCAACAATATGCACACCATATTTTTGAGTACAGTGATGATTCACTCATTTTATTATATAAATATATCACACTACACACTATTGAATAATATTACAGCAAAAAAACTATGAAAAATCAATCAGAGACATTGAAATAATTAGGTAATTATCTCTTTGTGGCAACTCCGGCCTGACAGCTGGCGATCAACAGACCGCCTGGGACGAATGCTGAGTCAGCACCTATTTTTTGCCAGAATTCCTCGCCCTATAGCGGGCAATATATGCCACTTAGGATTTTTTTTATTATTTTTCACGTGATCAGTGAACACAAATTAACAGGTTAGGAAGAAAAAATAATTTTTTTTTTTTTTTTTTTTTTTTTTTTTTTGGTATGCGCCTGTGGGTGTCAAATGGTATATAGCTATGCGCCATTTAAGGGTTAATCAAGAAGGGACATCCTCTACTGCCTCTACTCACAGCTATTTTCTTAGGTTGAACCTTATCAATGGCTTTCTTGAGACCCATTGCGAGATATATAATATCTTTTATGCTCAAATGGCCAAAAAACCAGCGTTGAATGTAATGAAACGCCATTTTCTGGGTGAGTCCCGGAGGCTCCCCGGAGCTATCCCAGGCTGATATGCTAATGTCAGACTTTGGCATCAGTCATGTGCATGGAGTTCTTAGGCCTACCGGGGACCACGGCCAGAACCGGGCCCCCTCAGAGAGGCAAGGGGAGCAATGGCCTATAGAAGCCCCCGTGTAGTTGGAAGCATTCTATGTTTGCCATCGACCGGAACAGGCACCCAGAAAGGTAAGCGCCCCAAAACAAACCCCTATTCTGGTTAAAATTGCTACCTAATACCGAACTAGTGGATAGAACTCCCCAACCGAAAACAAGCAAATTAGTGTGACGTCACACACTGCCGCGCCGCTGTCTGCGCAGCTCCCCCCTCCCCGGGAGGGGGAAGGGGGAGCCCCAGACCCCCCGCGCCGGCTACCCACACCTCAGTTCTTGAGGCTGGATGTCAAAAACGCGAAAAAACCGCCGACCGGAGGGAGGGAGGGATGCCGGGGAGCCTCCGGGACTCACCCAGAAAATGGCGTTTCATTACATTCAACGCTGGTTTTCTGGGGGGAGCCCCGTCGGCTCCCCGGAGCTAACTACCCACAGACAGAAAAAGAGGGACTTACCCGGGAGGCGGTCGTCGCTCACCCCTCAACTCGAAGCCGAGACAACTGGCTGCAACCGCCGACCCAAAGCAACACAGGCCCGACGAGGGCCAGGGACATGCACAAGGTAACGAGCAGCCAGGACCCTGTTCGACCGCCAAAATCCCCGCGCCCGAATATCAGACCAAGACATATTCCCAAAGACGGCAGCAAGAGCCGCGAACTTACGAACGTCATGGGCACGGGGATAGACCGCAGGCTGGCTAGACCTAATAACCCTGCGGACGACCTGAGAGACCCGAACCCGCGAACAGGGAAGAAGGGAAACCGGATCAACCCACAGCGCGTCCCCGGACACAGAAGCTGTGGCGCGCAAATAACGGCGAAGCGCCGCAACCGGACACAAAACATGATGCACCCCCGGACTGACCAACCAAGCATCAACCACCCATGGACCCCTCCGGAACGCAGCAGTCTCATTCTTCGCCAGAAAAGAAGGAGACGGCTGCAAACGAACAAAACTATCACCACGACCAAAAGAGCAGAAACCCCTGCGCCGGAGGAGAGCATGAAGCTCCCCTACCCGACCCCCAGAGGCCAAAGCCAACAAGAAAAGTGCCTTGGAAAAACAATCCTGGACCGAAGGGGCCACAACGAAACGAGGAGATGAAAGGAAAGCGAGCACTCTGTCCAAAGACCAGGACGGCTCAGGCGACGCATGAGCAGGCCGGAGGTGAAACAATGCACGAGACAGCTTGCGAAACGGCGCAGACGTAACATCGATACCGAAAGCAAGCTGAAGCGGCTCCGCCAGCGCCGCACGATACGAAGCGACAGTGTTAGGCATAAGATGACGGTCCTGAAACAACCACGAGAGGAAGGACAAGACCACCCGAACAGACAAGGAGCTAACACGACGAAGACGCAAAAAGAAACGGAAGGACCGCCAGGAAACTTCATACTGCCGCCGAGAAGAAGCCCTCAGGTGGGACACCAACAAGGAGGCCACCTGATCACCATAGAGATGATGATAGACTCGAGTCAAAAAAACCATACGCGAAGACTCGAGGAGAAGATCGAACCAGCTACGTGACGTACCGGCCCGATCTGCTGAAAGAGGCGGAGCCGCGGGAAAACCCTCGGGTTCGGACACCGAGCAACCAGCGCCTGAAACCAAGGCTGGGCCGGCCACCAAGGGGCCAGAAGGACAACTCTCCCCCGGTAAGTCTCTAAGCGAGTCAGGACCTGGAGCAACAGCCGAACCGGGGGAAAGAGGTACAGGAACCCCCACCTCGACCAGTCGAGCCGAAAGGCATCGACCCCGACGGCCTCGCAATCGGGGAAGGGCGCCGCATAAACGGGAAGACGCCGCGACCACGCCGACGCGAAGAGGTCCACCTCGGGGCGCCCGAACGTCTGGCAAAGCCAACGGAAGGACTCGTCGTCGACCGTCCACTCCGTGGAGAGGGGAACGAAGCGAGACAGGGCGTCGGCCAAGACGTTGGACACGCCCCGTACGTGAACCGCCAGGAGAGCCAAACCCCGAGAACTCAGCAGACGAGTCACCCGAAGCGACCAACCCCAAAGAGACAAGGACCGCATCGAACCCCCGCGGTTCAGGCAATGAACCACCGGAGAGCAGTCCGAATGGAGCCGAATCGTCGATCCGCGGGCCACCCGAATCCTACCCAGAGCAAACCACACTGCCGCGAACTCCCGCACCGTACTGTGAGCTCGACGGAAGGACGGATCCCAACGCCCCTGGCCGGCCTGGTGAGCACTGGTCACAAAACCCCAGCCGAGAGACGACGCATCCGTGTACACATCGAGCGAGGGCTCGGGTAGGCGCCAAGGCACTGAACCCCGAAAAACCCGAAGAGGAAGCCGGTGACGCAGCAACCGACGCAAGTCCCCCGGGGGTCGAACTCTGCGATCGCGAGAGAGGCGGAAGGGGGAACCCCGAAGGAACCAGAACAGCCGTCGAAGCCAAACCCGACCCGGCGGGTAGACCACCATCGCGAAGTTCAGGCTCCCGCACAGCCCCTCGAGCAACCGCCGGGTGACCCGAGGGCCCTCCAGAAACCGACGAAGGCGGGACCGCAGCCGCAGGAGAGACTCCGGAGGGAGAGACAAGGAGGCGGTCCGAGAGTCCCACACGAGACCCAGCCAAGTCCGAACCTGAGAGGGAACCAGATGGGACTTCCTCCAGTTCACCAAGAACCCGAACCCGGCGAGCTGGGAAAGAACCAAATCCCTGGCTAGCAAGCAAGCTGACTGGCTGGGAGCCCAAACCAGCCAGTCGTCGAGGTAGGCCAACACCCGAACACCTAGGAGACGCAAACGAGCCACCACAACCCGTGTAAGGCGTGTGAACACGCGAGGTGCCAGGTTCAACCCGAACGGGAGACAACGAAAGCGGTAACTCAGACGCCCCACTACAAAACCGAGCCAGTCCCTGAACCGCGGATGAATCGGGACATGCCAATAAGCGTCCCGGAGGTCCAGGGACACCATCCAAGCACCCGGCTCCAAGAGGAGCCGAACTTGAGACAGCGTAGTCATCCGAAAGGAGGGGCAATGAACCCAGGGGTTCAGACGGGACAAGTCCAGAATGAACCGCAGGTCCGCGCAGTCCCGTTTCGGAACCGGAAACAGACGGGAAACCCATCTGAGGGACGACGTCGTTTCGACGACGCCCAAGCGTACCCACTCCAAGACGACTCGACAGAGCGCAGGGGAAGAAGCCTGCCCCGCCAGCCCCGACCCCCCAAAGGGGGGAGGGGCCACCCAACGCCACCGCAGGCCGCGAGACACGACCCGAAAGGCCCACGAATCGTGGGACCAGGCGCGGGCGAACAGCGCAAGCCGCCCCCCCATCGCCCCGTCAAAGGGGCAAACCGCGAAAGGGCCGGCGACCCTTACGAGACCCAGAACCCCGCACAGCGCGAACACCGCGCCGACCAGACGAGGGAGGGTCCGCAGGAGGAGCCAACCCCAAACCCAACACCAGAGGCCTACCACGACGAGAGGAACCCCGAGCCCTGGCACGACCTTTTCGGGAAGACCCACCCCGGGACCCCCGGAAAACCAACAAGTCCGACATCGGACGACAAGCCGCCGACGCAGCCTGAATAAACTGCGCCATGGCCGACTCCCCAAACAGGAGAGGACAAAAAGGTGAAGAACGCCTAAGAGCCAGAGCCCAAGCAGATTCCACGGAGGAACCCAGCACCGCCTGCCGACACGCGAGACGGGAAGCATAGAACAGGGAAACCGCATCCCGCAAAATCGGCGTGAACAGCTTCAACAAGGCAGCCGACGAACGCGCAGCCGAGGACAAGGTGCCGGACCCCGGGACGGACCCAAGCGTCCCCACATCCTCCACGAGCCAATCCGAAGACAGCTCCAGGAGGGAAAAGAACCGCAAGGCCGAACACAAAAAGCCCCGAGCGCGCAAGTCCTCCGCCACGAGCGCCGCCGAAAGGGAGGGAACCTGCACATGGAGCTGAATAACGCCCACATCGCGGGGAAGGGCAGGGGCAAACAAGCACTCATTCAGGTACTCAAGTTCACCCCCCAGGAAAACCTGAAGCACCGTGGAAGCTTCCCGCCACTCCAGCGTGCGGGAACGACAGAAGGAATGCCAGGAATCCAGACCAAACAAGGGGCAGTCTGCTAGCCAGGACGACTCCGGAACCTCGTAACGGAGCCAGAAAGGGAACGAAGTCCCAAACCTGAACGTGGACGGATCCATTTCTGAGGCATAATCCGGGTCACGCAGGAGGTAAGCTGCAAAGGCCGCTCGCACCACACCAGGTTGGATGCGATAAGCCGAAAACCTCCGGAAGGACGGAACCGACGTACCCGGGGGAACACGGAACCGTACCCGGGGAGGGGCCGACACCAAATCCAACTCGTACGCAGAGGGGGGGAAAGAAAACCCCACTCCTTGTAACAATAAGCCCCGCTCAGTGGGAAGAAAAACCCAGGCGGGGTCCAGCGGGGCCCAAGGCCCCCAAGTCAGCCCCTCCCCAGCCTCGAGGTCCGTCACCACAGGACCCGAGGCCGAGTCCTCTCCCCAAGCCCCGACCCCACAAGACAAGGACGGAGCAGCCGGAAAAGCTGGAGGAAGGGGGGCCCACTGGTCAGACCCTGAAGCTTCGGCCGGGAGACAAGACTCGAATGCCTCTGCCGCCCCCCCGGAAGGGGCAACCCCCGAAGCTGCCCGAGTCTCGAGATCAAGTAACCCCTGCTCCGACCCCGAAACCCTCAGACGCTTCGGGGCCGGAAGCAGGGGCGGGGGACCAGAACGAACAGAAGGGGAAGGACGAGGAGGTGCGGACTGAACCAGGATCGAAGCGATCCCCACCCCCAAGTCCGGGTCTCGAAAAGCAAAGCGGGGCAGCCCCGGGGCATCCGGGGAAGCAACCAACCGAGCGCGTTGCAACAGACGAAACCTAGACTGCAACGCACGTGCCGCCTGTACCCGAATAGAATCATCAGAGGATTGGGTAAATTGAGTCACAAGCAAGCAGCAACACTCACAGGACTCAGGGTCGAAAGTATCACCGACCCAACAGGCAGCGTGGCAGAGGCAAAAACAATGAGGGTCACCCTGAGACAAGGGGACCGAGCAACCCTCAAACTCGCACACAGCGAGTGGGGACTCCGGGGTCACATCCATCGGACCCACGCGCCCCCTAGGGGATTCCCAGGGTCCTGAGCGTTTACTTTAAGAGGACTCGCGCTCAGGTAGTCCCAGGCAGGGTGCTGCAAACCGGCGCCCAAAACTACCAAGCAAACTTCTAAAGCTGAACCCCAGGGACGTGTACACTCACGGGGACCTAGCAGGGGGCGCCACCGAGGAGAACAGTGGAGGGGCAAAAACAAACTGAATAAAATGACAGAACCCCCCACCAGGCAAAAACAAAAAGAAAAACAAAACCCCGCAAGAGGACAGCGAACCCCAAGGAACAGAGCCGGCCGCGATGTCGGGAAATACAAGCTGAGCAGCACCCTGCGCCCCTACCAGTGCAAACTGCCTCTTACCTGCCGGTAACAAGGGAGAACAGAACACCCAAGAGCCCAACAGGCGGCCGAAAAACCGAAAGGTAAAACGGACCAGCAGAGGCAGACCCCGAGGAGCCTGTGGAAGGCGGCCCCAAGCCCCAAGGGCAGTACTTACAGGGCACCTAGGGAAGGCAGCCCTAGGCGCATGCAGCCCGAGTACTGAAGATAACTCCTGGCTCTCGCACCCACAAAACTAACACCACACCACACCAGTTGATTGACGGTTGAGAGGCGGGACCAAAGAGCCAGAGCTCAACCCCCGCAAGCACAATTAGGTGAGTACAATTAGGTGAGTACACTCAAAGCACAGTGCAGTAGCGACACCGGAGCCAGAGCACACGACCATCGCCTATAGCATCAGCCTCAAGAACTGAGGTGTGGGTAGCCGGCGCGGGGGGTCTGGGGCTCCCCCTTCCCCCTCCCGGGGAGGGGGGAGCTGCGCAGACAGCGGCGCGGCAGTGTGTGACGTCACACTAATTTGCTTGTTTTCGGTTGGGGAGTTCTATCCACTAGTTCGGTATTAGGTAGCAATTTTAACCAGAATAGGGGTTTGTTTTGGGGCGCTTACCTTTCTGGGTGCCTGTTCCGGTCGATGGCAGACATAGAATGCTTCCAACTACACGGGGGCTTCTATAGGCCATTGCTCCCCTTGCCTCTCTGAGGGGGCCCGGTTCTGGCCGTGGTCCCCGGTAGGCCTAAGAACTCCATACACATGACTGATGCCAAAGTCTGACATTAGCATATCAGCCTGGGATAGCTCCGGGGAGCCGACGGGGCTCCCCCCAGAAAACCGACATAAAACTGTAAATCCTTGTGAAGAATTCAGGAGGGATAGTCACTGGGCGGGAGACAATGGTAAACTGAGGGGCGGAGGGGCGACGATCGCCGTACCACCATGCGCTAGGTCGGCCTGAACTCTTATCAACAAACTCGCGTTCCGAGGTAACCCTCGCCTTCTGAGACACATTTTCCGAGGAAATCCAGCTCGTATTCCGAAAAACTCGCATACAGGGACACTCGTGTTTCGAGGTACCACTGTATCTACATGTTTTATTCACCATACCAGTACAAATAAGCTGGTATGGTGCCCAAAGACCATAGTGGTCACCAGTAAACATGACATGTCATGCAGATGACACACCTCCCTCACCTAAATGGCAGCTCCCAACACACTCCTATTGCTGTTATTAAACTCTATACACACGTTATAAATAAGTATCTACGTGTTTTATTCACCATAGTAAACCACTAAGCTGGTATGGTAAGTCCAGTCAATAAAAGGTGGCCACACACAGTCGGAAGATGACGCCACCACCCTCCCTCCCTCAGCATTACTCCTCCCTCCATGGAGCACAGCGCTAAATATCACCACAATCCTGCTATTATCAGAATCCTGGTCAGTTTTATCAAAGTCAATGGTCTTCTGCACTACTACCATCGCTAAATAATAGCATGTACATACAGTATATATTTTTTTCAGTTTTAGACAATGATGTGGTCACTAGCTGAACAGCAGTGCTGTGAGTGCATGCTGTGAGCCTTGGTGGCTCGCTCAGTACTGAGGCTCTCATACCCAGGAATGTTGGCCATGATTTTTTTTTCTAGGTGGCGTCTGTCAACTATCGGTCGTGGCTGCACTATCAACCTGTCCTCTTAAAAATAACGTCGCTTTTAGCCGTTTACCAGTATGGCCGAAATTGGACGTAATTTGAAAATGAAAAAAAATTGAAAATAAATTTTTTTTTTTTTTTTCAACAACAGTAAGTTAAGGGTCCTCTGATAGGTTTGGTGGGCAGCAAATTCTCAAAGTTTCAAAATGGTATGAAAAACGTGAATTGAAAGTTTCTTCTCCTAGCGTGTCCGAGTAGGCCGGACGACTCAAGCAGAAAACGGAACAGTACGTCACTTTTGTGAGTCGATTTCATTCCAAATTACGTCCAAATTTAGCCATAGCGCGCATACGAGCAAAAAGTGACATTTTTAAGAGGACGGGTTGGCACTATAGCTGCCCATATTCCACACTGAGCATTTAAATTAAAGCGCAAAACACTAAAACAGCAATTAATGTATTGTGCGGTATCAGTAATGTTACTCACATCATCTATAATGTATTGTGCAGTCTAAGGGTTAAAACTTCAATTTCTGACCGATTCTCACCATTTTACATATTTTGTGCAAAGTTCTTAGTTCTAAGATTTCCTCTGAATTGTTTAGTCATAAAGCCATAACGTTTAGTTATAAATATTTTGCTTATAAATTTGGCACACATTTCGATGGCCAGATTCAAAAAATGTTGTACAGTAACCTATACAGTACTGTACTCTTATACAGTAATTTAATCAGAGGAGAATGAACATTACATGCCATTCTGAGACCATAATGAATAAAATAACAATTGGTGACATTATAAGATATTTACATCAATTTAAAATTGTGATTTTTTTTTTTCATTTTTTCTTTTTTTCTTTTCATGGTATGATGTTGATCCGTTATTAAATGTTGGAGCATTTACCATCAAGATTATTCACAAAAGAAATTTAGTGTGTTTGAGGAAGTTTTGGTGCACATGCACCAGGCCCCCTTAACACTTTCGCGCTCTCGGCGCTCAAAAAAAAAAAATACCCCAGATGCTTTCGGCACTTCGCGCGCCTACGCGGTAAGACCGAAAAAGTGTACACTCTTTTGACTGTCCTGACAATAATTGAAGGCGCACATATTTAAATTTGGTATCACTGTGTTCGCAATGAAATTGTCTATAAGAGCATACCTATAAAATGCCGCCCAAGCATAAGGAGTATCAACACCAAATAAAAAACTATGCAGATCACTCGCCGAGAGCACCAAACAGCAACAAAATGTTTCCACTCTCTTAATGGTTGCGAAGCCTACAGTTGTCCTACATCGCTAATTTTGGTATCATTGGAATCGCAATAAAATTCTCTACACGGACATATGCATATGAATGTTTAATATAGGTAATTGCCCACCCGCAAGAGTGTGTGAAGTGGAGAGTAGTTAGCCGCGAGCGCACTGGCGAAAACACAATCATGCTTGGAAAGTTTATACATTTATACGTTTTCTGACCCTACTTTTCTATGTACGTATTTCTTTTTTATACCAATGTGTTCGCAATAAAATTTTCTATAAGATGAACTGTATAACATTTGTACAAAGCATGTGTAAGAGAAGCGCCAAATATAGAACCACGTCGCTCAGTATGCGTTCGCGGCAGAAACGAACGCATTGTTTTCGTTCGTTTGATGTTTGTCATGTTTATACTTGTTGAAACATTTTATAATTTGTATGACAGTGATCGCAGTAAAATTCCCTACACAGACATATACATAAAACATACAAATATTTCCCACGTGTTGGATATATCAACGGCTAAAGGGAACCCACTGCCACACGCTCGCCACACCCCCAAACATACTTTGTGTATTTTTTTTTTTACTCATAGAAGTTTATGTGATATAATATTCATTCTGGTACCAAAAAATCCGCAAATAAATTCTCTACAAAACAAAAGTATCCCCATCCATTTCGGTTAAAAAATGGAATTTATAGAAATATTTTTTCGATTGACGAGAAAAGTAGGCAGTTATGCGGAATCGTAAGAAAAACCAGTGACGAGTTATCTCTAATCGAAAGCGCGAAAGTGTTAACACTTTCGCGCTTTCCGCGAAGGTCACTCAGCCAACCGAATGTGCGCGCGGCGTTTTTATTGCTTAAGCGTAAAAACAAAAATGTGTATACTCTTTTTACTCTTCTGACCTTAGTTCTCATGCTACGTATTTCATTTTGGTACCAACGTGTTCGCAATAAAATTCTCTAGAAGAACATCAGTAAAAAAAGTCACGAAACGTATAGGGATACCAGCACCAAATAAATAACTACGAAGATGACTCGCCGTGAGCGCCCATCAGCAACAAAATGTTTTTACTCTTGGGATTGTAATCACCTCCACACTTATTCTACAGCGTTAATTTTGGTATCAATGGACTCGCAATGAAATTCCCAACACGGTGATATGAATATAAGCGTAGAATAATGATGCGGCCAGCCCGCAAGAGTGTGGGAAGTGGTGAAATTGTTACCCGGTATCGGTGACGGGACGACGCACGGCGCTTTGAAAGTTTATACTTATTTCACTCTCATGACATTAATTTTCTATGTACGTCATTCATTTTTGTGTCAATGTGTTCGCAATAGAATGTTCTATGTGCCCATAGGTAAAAAATATCAACAAAGCGTAAGTTAGAATAGCGCCAAATATAAAACAACGCTGGAACATATCAGTGAGCGTCAAACACACACGAAATGTTTTTACTTTTGTTATGTTTGTCAAGTTTATACTTGTTGCACACAGTTATTTTTGGTTGTATATTGATCGGAATAAAATTCCCTAAACAGACATATGCATATAATACATGATATGGGGGAAGCATTACCAGTATAAACGGCTAAAGTCACCCACCTGCATCCCGTTTGGGACAAAATACCATTTGATCGAAGTTATCCACACCTTTCATGAAATTATTGTACCATGCAGCCTAGTGGTGAGAAAGAGAGCCTCATAGCGCGCAGTTTGAAACAAACCCAAAGTAAATCGGATAAAAATTGAATTTTATACAAATATTTTAAAAGAGGACTCAACTTTATGTCCACTATGCGTTAGCGTTAGACGAAACGGGACGCGCCGGCGTGTCCAGATAGCGCGAAAGTGTTAAGTGACTTCACAAGAATCTACCACTTAACAGGGTTCTTGCCCCTGACTATGGGAAACTATAAGGTAAATCACTATCTTTCATCTAGAAATGGACATTGCCTTATTAAGCATATCCAAATAATACTTTGCTCCCATCCTTCAAAAGACCATTAACCAAATAATTCTTCCTTTACTCCCACAATTGCTGCACCTTGCACAATGCTGTGTCATAGATTATTGGAAACTGACTCATCTTTAATTAAGAAGGTAAATAAATTACCTTCTCCAAGATGGGGTCAATTTCCAATAATGCATGAAACAATCAGGTAAGCAATGAAAATGGCTTTGAGGGCACAGTCTCAAATTGGATAAGCAGGATTACAATGAACCATGTATGGACATCTTATACCCAAAGGCATCTCATACCCAATAGGATATAAAACTTTCAAAATCTGTTTGCAGCTTATTATTGCATGCACTTGTGAAGCAAGAACAGCCTATATAGATATTGACCATCTCACACATGGGATGACCAGTCTCCGTCTAAACTGACTCATCTGGTTAATGTTTTTATTACAAAACTAATGTTTGCCTTATACCCGAAATGCTGTGTGTGTATTAGTGGCTTTAGGCATAGTATATACTTACTCTATCTAGAAATCTGACATTCTACTTGTAACTCATTTTGTATGTATCTACTTTTACCTAACATTATTATTATTAATGTATAAATTTATTTAACAAGCTGCCATTGCTCTAGAAATAAAAACAAATAACCAGGCACAGTTACTATAGTGTATTTTATCTTATTTTAGTTCTGAAATCTACCTTGTTTCTTACTTCTGTTCGGTGTAAATACACAAACACAAGGAGCACCAATGATGTATGGTACTGTATTTTGAAAATATAAAAGAATTTTTATACATAAGATGCATATTTTTCTGACGATTTGTTAAAATTGACATGAATTATACTATTTTTGTTATTGACATGAATTATGCTAAATATGAGTTCTATTATTAGAACCCATACTTACCTTAAACAGAATATGGATAAAACTATTCCACAACTAGGATACAGGCCCATGGAATGAGAAGTTCAGTCTGGTGGTTCATACACAAAAGGCATATGGCATTTTTTAGATGCAATACACAAGCCTGTCTAATCACTGCAGTGCTCCAAAAGTCTTTATCCAACATACAGACTTATGAAGCCTGTATGCTGGATACAGGCTCAAGTATGCTAGATACAGGCTCAGGTATGCTAGATACAGGCTCAGGTATGCTGGATATAGGCTCAGAAATGCTGGATACAGGCTCAGAAATGCTGGATACCGGCTCAGGTATACTGGATACAGGCTCAGGTATACTGGATACAGGATATTAGGTATTAAATAACCCACGACAATATTACATTTTTTCTAGTGTGTTCCACATTGGACCACATTGGCCTCGTCGAGGCCACTAGAGAGAGCGGCCATCAGGTAAATTCAAGTAAATATATTCTTATTGCAAAAACTATCCAGCATTTTGGTAATTCACAGAAAATGCATCTTCATCTCCAGATATTGAACTTAATTCAAGTAATAGTGACAAACTTAAACTAAAATATAACCCAAAAATCTTTGTTCTCTTTGAAATGTAAAGGGTTACAGAAGTACATATGGGCTCAGGGACTGAACCCCCAAAAACAATTAGCTAAGGAAAATGATTTTTGGAGTTCAGTCCCAAAGCCCATTATGTGCCTCTGTAACCCTTTCCACTACCGCCCACAAGATGGGGATGGGGTGCATAATAAATGAACTAACCTAAAACTAAAACCAAGTGAGGCTCCCACATTCCCATATTGCCTGTATATTCTGGTAAGGCGCAGAGAGTATCAGCTGCCAGGAATATCCTCAGTCACACCAAGTGAAGACTACAGCAAGAAGCAAGACCTACCATAAGTAAAGTTAGAGCAGGAGAGGTGTCAGAGCGAGGGTGCTGAGGACGGCCTCTCACCACCACGAGTGTACACAGGTACTGACACCAGCCACCGCCTCCCAGCGACCGTCACCAGGTATACCGATACACGTGTTTCTGAAACAAGACGGAAGCCACCGCCTCCCAGCGACCGTTACCCTGTATTCACTTAGTTGTATTCACCTAGATGTGCTTGCGGGGGTTGAGCTCTGCTCTTTCGGCCCGCCTCTCAACTATCAATCAACTGTTACTAACTACTATTTTTTTCACCCCCACCCCCCCCAGGAAGTAGCCCGTAAACCCTGTCTAACTCCCAGGTACCTATTTACTGCTAGGTAACAGAGGCATCAGGGTGAAAGACACTCTGCCCATTGTTTCTCCCCGGCGCCGGGAATCAAATCCCGGACCACATGATTACGTATCCAGCGTGCTGGCCACTCAGCCACCGACCTCCTTTCCATAAACTTTAGCATATCTAGTTCCATACGCACTACACAAATTTACCAGAGGACTACCTCGGGTAAAGGAATACCTCGGATATCTAGTGACCACGACGGGGACAGGAAGCCGGAGGTTTGTCAAAGGTCTCCCATTTTTTTTAATTTTCTCCAACTGAGTTTATAACTGATTAGATCGAATAATGACGATCCCCAAATGGATACCTATAGATCTAAAGAACCTTATGTACAAACGAAAGCTTGCAAAAGGTACAAAAAGATTAAGAACGGGGAAGTTAGTCTAGAACACTTTTTTAAATATGTAGTTTTTATAAAAAAAATTATACCCCTATAGGAATAGGGTAGCATTTATAAGAATGCTAACCTATTCTATATGAAAGATTACAGTGTAGATCAAAAACTAGCTATAAGTTCGCCTAATATTCCCATCTCACGGGATGGTTCGTCATGTATAGAGTCAGGGGAGAAAATACCAGCCTCAATACAAAAACAAATCAACTCTGACTATGGTACAAGAATTCAACCAACTACGAGCCACTTATTTTGATGAAAGGGGAGCAGTAGAACAACAGAAGTACACTTACACTGCATCAGGCGTGGATACCCCATGTTAGTTAGTTTAGTTATTTATTATGCACCCCATACCCATCTTGTGGGTGGTAGTGGAAAGGGTTACAGAGGCACATAATGGGCTCAGGGACTGAACCCCACAATTCATTTAGCTTAGCAAGTTACAATCTTGATGAGCTAGTTACAAAATTCAGTATAAGTCGTCACATCATAAATGGGTTCGAGATCGACCACAAGTACAGTTTCTAAAATATGCAACTAACATATGTGGAGAGCTAGTGTCACAATTGATATGTTTGTCTTGCACACCGCCCCCCATCCAGTGGGCAGCAGTGGATAGGTTACAGTCACTTTAGCTCCTGCCATTGCATTGCTCTTCAACAAGTCACTTGAACTCCAAACCTTTCCAGATATTTAAAAAAAAAAAAAGCGAGAGTAACCCCGGTCCATAAATGTGGTGATCCCACTGATGTCAACAACTTCAGACCTATATCAATTCTGCCAAACTTGTAAAAAATATTTGAAAAACTAATCTACAAGCAGCTTTACTCTTATCTAGCCAAACACAATATACTTAGCTCTTGCCAATATGGCTTCAGACCCCAAAAAAGCACTAACGATGCACTTATTAGTATGATTAACTTGATATATGCAGCTCTTGATAAAAATTAGTTCCCCGTCGGGTTATTTGTGCACCTACGTAAGGCTTTTGACACTGTCAACCACCAAAACTTTCTTCTTAAATTACATAATTATGGAGTCAGAGGTCACTCCCTGCAATACCTTAAGTCTTACCTTACTGACTGGCTCCAGTATGTTTCTGTGAATAATTCAATTTCTCCCACCCTACCCATTAACATTGGTGTTCCTCAGGGCAGCATATTTGACCCTCTCCTCTTTCTCATCTACATTAATGACCTTCCAAATGCCTCCCAACACCTCAAACCAATTCTATTTGCTGACGACACAACTTTCATTTACTCCAGTCCTGACCTCCTTGCTCTAAATGTCACAGTGAATACTGGCCTAAATAAAGTCCATCTTTGGCTAACTGCCAACAAACTCACCCTTAACATTGACAAAACTTTCTATATTTTGTTTGGCAATAAATCCTCAAATCAAATAAATCTCAGGATAAACCATACCCAAATTTGTAACAAAAAAGATGGCAAATTCCTTGGCGTTCTCATTCACCACAAGCTGAATTTCCAGGGACACATTCTAAATATATCAAAAAAGTTTCAAAAACTGTTGGCATTCTTTCTAAGATCAGATACTATGTACCTCGTCCTGCCCTGGTGACACTCTATTATTCTCTCATCTATTCTTATCTCAGCTATGGTATTTGTGCTTGGGGTTCTACTACCCAAAATCATTTACGTCCTCTAATTACTCAACACAAAGTTGCTATTAGGACAATATCTAACTCTGGCCCCAGACATCACTCGGTACTCTTACTCAAATCTCTGAGTATGTTAGATATTAAGTCACTGCACATCCTCTCATGTGCACTCTATATATTTAAAACTGAATTGTAATGTCAATCCTAACCTTAAAAGCTTCCTAGAAGGTTGTAACAGATCCCATGAGCACCACACCAGAAACAAATACCTATTTGATATTCCAAGAGTACGACTTAATCAAACTAGAAATGCTTTACAAATCAAGGGACCCAGAATGTGGAATGACCTTCCCAATCATGTTTAAAACTGTACCTCTCCCAACCAGTTTAAAGTAAAAACTAAGTACTACCTAATTAACTCCATGTAACCTACCTCACCCCCAAAATGTCAACCCATGTCTACTATTTTAAACAATGCTGTTTGAACACTCTTAACTCTGTATTAGACTCATGTCAGGACCTAGGTTTAATTATCTCAGCAGAGAAAACAAAGATACTAAATCGGCGCCCACCCAGGCAGGGAAGAGCTGTTCGCAAGATGCAACTGTCTGATGGCTCCCAGCTTGACTATGTAAACAGATTCAAATACCTTGGCCTTGAGGTGCCACTGTATGGTCCTGTTGTATTCAGACTCTGTCGTCAGTATAAAGAGAGGCTCCGAGCTCTCAAGGCTGTTGCAGGTTATCACTCAGGCTTTGGTGCCAATGTCAGAATTGTCAAAATGATGTACCTTGCATACATCAGATCTTTAGTGGATTATGCTGCACCTCTGCTTGTTTTGATGCCTGAAAGAAAGCTTGGAGGGCTTGAAAAACTGCAGAACGAAGCCTTGAGGATAATCTTTGGGTGCCCTTGTACCACAAAGATACTTAATATGAGAAAGGAACTTAATATTCTGAGCGTTGTTGATCGTGTTACTGAAATTAACTGTCAAATTGGTATAAAAATGCTTAGGCTAACTCATCCTAATCCTTGCACAGAAGCCCTCCAGAATTTCTTTATTGAAGATCAGCATTGTTCCAAATGGATAACAAAAACTGGAACTCAATTCAGAATGTATCAGGTTCATGATTTGTACCAAGAGAAACAACAACGGAACTTTCCTGCACCGTGGGAGGTTACACCCTTTCCAGTTTTAATCCCTCCCTTTCCACCCAAGAAGCAAATTAGAGATCAGCCCAAGCTTCGTCTTGAGGCAAAGCTCAACGCCTTAAACCATATTGATGCTCTGTCCACAGAGCATTCTCTCTCTCAAATCATGTACACTGATGGTTCCCTACACCGCACCACGGGTGCAGCTGGAAGTGCAGTTGTTCTGACAATGGGCGATGGCTTGTACTTTGAGTGGGGAGTCCGTATAAACAACTGGGCCTCTACCCTTCAGATTGAACTATTTGCCTTGATCCTTGTACTGAAATGTGTACAAGTCTCCAAACTTGATACATTAATTGTAAGTGACTCCTTATCATCCTTAAATGCTCTCAACTCTTTAAGACATAACTGTAACATGCTCGTGTCCGAAGCTAGACACAAATACAAAAAAATTATTAAGGATGGTAACAGAGTCCATTTCATGTGGTCTCCATCTCATGTTGGCCTCCGAATGCATGATAGAGCTGATAAGTTAGCCAAAGAATCTGCCTTTAAAGGAGCCGTTGAGTGTAACCTTGGATTGTCAATGAGCAATCTGAGAGCAGCAGTACACCGAGAACTTCAACAAGATCTTGTAGATCTGAGGCAAAGTGAAATTGACACCAGTAATTCATCTATCATCATACTATCATGCAAGAGGAGCCACACATCTATGGGTCATCCAATAAAATCAGCAGACTTCTAGATGTTACTACTGCTCGGCTTAGACTCGGTTACAAGTATCTCTGGGAATTCTCATTATCTGCTGATGTAGACCTGACCAAATGTAAACTGTGTCAACAAAATTATTCGCACACCCTCCGTCACTATGTGATGGAGTGCGAAAAAAAAACTTATGTCATAACCACTGAAGCACACCTCACTTCTTTCCTGGATGACTGTGGGATATCAGCTGAATAACCAGAACATAATTTGTAGTCTCACATACAACCAAAGTGTACTTAAGCTCTGCCTCTCCTTTCCAAAGGTGTTTATTTTTATTTTTATTTTAATTTTTACTTTATTTTTTGTTTGTCATCTTTGCCTGTTTTATACTCTTAATTATTTGTTCTTAGTTAATCCCCTTGTCACTAAACCTAGGGCTTTTTATTACCCTGTTAATTAACCATTACTAAGCTAATTATCTTCAAGATCATTTTTTTATGATTATTATTATTTTTCTTATTATTTTTTATTTTACATTTATATTGTCAGTCTCTACTGATTTTTTGTGTTTTATTTTATGTAACTTCTGTGTCCTCCCTGGCTATCTATTGGATCTTTATTTTACTTCTAAATTGTTACTATTTTATTGTATCTGCTTTTATTCTTGTGTTTTGCTTTATCGTGTATCTTGTATCGTGATCCCTCTGCATCTCTATGCACACTGATATTGATCCTGATCAAAATCTTCTGTCTCATATCTATACCAACCAGCACATTGATCATCATTATTGTAAGTATTTCACAGCACACCAGGCTAAAAACAAACTCCAAAATAGCACCTGTCTATCAGTTTATAACCAAAATGTTAGATCACTTGGTAAACATTTTGACGATTTAAATGCACTACTCACAGCACTAGGTACTAACCTATCGTTCATTATTTTAACAGAAACTTGGCTAAATAAAGACTATACCCAACTCTACAACTTAGCTGGTTATAAAGCCATTCATAACTGTAGGCCTAATAAAAAAGGTGGTGGCACAGCTATATATTACCGAGATACATTTATCTGCAACAGTGTTATTAGTGACAGAGATGACTACTGTGAATATACTTTTGCTCAGTTTACAATTAAATCCCTTAAATCTTCTTTGACTATTGGAGCCATCTATAGATTTCCTAATACTAACATAGCTTCTTTCTCAGACAACCTAAGGAATCTTATCATAAACAACAATCTCAACAAAAACCACATCATTCTGGGAGGAGACTTTAATATTGACCTGGGTCAACAAAACTGCTCTCAAGTTGACTATTTCCTTAACAGCATGAACTCCTGTATGCTAATCCCCACTATCACCAAACCTACCCGAGTCACTCAAACATCAGCCACTACCTTGGACCACATATGGACAAACATAACAGCTCCCCTTGTATCTGGTATAATCTACGACAGAACAACTGACCACTATCCTACCTTTCTCATAGCGAACATGGACATAACACCACCAAAAAGCAAGAAATTTTCATTTAGGCTACACAGTGAATCAGCTTTAGACAATCTTACAGAGGCACTTCACAATATTAACTGGGATTCTGAATTCATTAATACCCATGATATAAATTCATTAGCTAACCTCTTCCTCTCCAAAACTCTAAGCCTCTACAACCTTCATTGTCCCCTTCTTACAAAGCAAGTAACTGACAAAAGATTAAACAATCCATGGCTCACAAATGGCATTCTCAACTCAATCAACAAGAAACATGAATATGAAAAGAAAGTTAGGATTGGCCTAGTTTCAAGGGAAGTAGCTAAAAGGTACTCATCAATGCTTACCAGTATCATAAGAAAGGCAAAACTTGCATATTATGTGAATAGATTCAATGAAGCAAAAGGTAACATGAAAAACACTTGGAAAACTATCTCTAGTATCCTAGGAACTAAACAACACTCACATAACCAAATAAAACTCTACAAGGATGGGGATATACCGTCAACTGATTTAGAAATGGCAAATGAATTTAATAGTTTCTTTTCATCGGTTGGTGCTAATCTTGCCAGTAAAATCCCACAGACTCAGACACATATTAACACATATCTCTCAGGCAGCTATCCAAACTATCTTCTCCTTTCACCAATCAGCCCGGCAGATGTTGTGTCCATCATACACTCTCTAAAAACCAAGGCAGGGAACACCAGTGAAATTCCGTCCATTGTGTACAAGAGAGCCTCCCATGCCCTTGCCCCACCCATAGCACTACTGTTCAACAAATCTATAGAGTGTCACACCTTCCCTGATATCCTCAAAAAAGCAAGAGTAACGCCAGTCCATAAAGGAGGCAATCCGGCGGACATAAACAATTATAGACCAATATCAAATCTACCCATTCTATCAAAAATATTTGAAAAAATTATTTACAAACAGCTCTATTCCTACCTCGTAAAATTCGACATACTCAGCCCCTGCCAGTTTGGCTTCCGGTCCCAAAAGAGTACCAATGATGCAATCATTAGTCTCCTTGACATTATCTACTCAGCCCTTGACAAAAATGAGTTTCCGATTGGACTCTTCATTGACCTAAGAAAAGCCTTTGATACTGTTAATCACAACTACCTCTTATTTAAACTCCAGCATTATGGAATCCGAGGCCTTGCCCTTGACTACATCCGATCCTATCTTAGTGACAGACACCAATATGTAACCATCAATGATACAACTTCTTCCACTCTACCAATTACCGTTGGAGTGCCACAGGGCAGCATCTTAGGACCTCTTCTATTTCTTATATATATAAACGATCTGCCTAATGTCTCTAATATTCTCAAACCTATATTGTTTGCTGACGATACTACCCTTATCTACTCAAACCTCAACCCACATACACTAAATAATGTTGTGAATAATGAATTAAAAAAAGTCCAATTATGGATGTCAACGAACAAACTAACATTAAACATCGAAAAGACTTACTACATCTTATTTGGAAACAAATCATCAAATGCAATTCAGCTACAGATAGACAACATTAACATCAGTAATAAAAATGATGGCAAGTTTCTTGGCCTATTCCTAGACAAGAGACTCAACTTCAGCACCCACATTCAACACATAACTAAGAAAGTCTCTAAGACAGTTGGTATACTCTCCAAAATCAGATATTATGTTCCTAACTCTGCTCTCCTCTCACTATATTATGCACTAATCTACCCCTATCTTAATTATGGTATCTGTGCATGGGGGTCTACCACTGCAAACCACCTTAAGCCCATCATCACACAGCAAAAATCTGCTATCAGAATAATAACTAACTCTGCTTTCAGACAACACTCAGCTCCCTTGTTTAAATCTCTAAACTTGCTAAATATTAACTCCCTCCACACATTCTCTTGTGTCAACTACATTTACAAAACCCTGTTCTTAAATGCAAACCATGCTCTGAAACTCTCCCTGGACAGATGTAATAGGACCCATTATCACCACACCAGAAATAAATATCTCTTTGATATCCCCAGGGTCAAACTTAATCTGTGTAAACACTCTATGCAAATTAAGGGACCTAGTCTATGGAACTCACTCCCTAGTGAATTGAAAAACTGTAAAACTTTTGCCTTATTTAAAAGCAAAACCAAAAAGTACCTAACTTCATCTATTTAGTTTCCTACACTGAGCTTTAATTTGCTCTGTACCTAGTGGTACCCAATCTCCTAATTTTTATGTAATATCAAACAACCTTATCATTGTGTTCATTGCTGTCTTCTTTTATGTGCTAGCCATATGCTGTATTGTGACTACCAATTTTTGTCAACTACCATTCAAGCTGTCATTGCAATCAATCTTATATTGTTTCTGCTGTATTGTGCCTACCAATTTGTTGTCAACTACCATTTTAAGCTGTCATTGCAATCAATCATAGCTACCTATGTGCTTTAATATACTGTACCTATAATTTTCTCTCATCTTTTTTTTTTTCATTCCATGTAATCTGTTATCATTTTTTTGTCTATAAATTTTGCAAGTATTTACCTCCTTAAAATTTTCTTAGATTAAGGACCTGCCCGAAACGCTGCGCGTGCTAGTGGCTTTACAAGACTGTAATTACCATAATTGTATCCTCACATTCCTTATGTACATTCTTGTATATGCATAAATAAAATAAAATAAAAAAATAAAAATAAAAGATACGTGAATTTAGAGACAATTCTATAACCAATGTTCCAGCGATGTGTCAATATTTCATTCAAAATGATCTGCTACCAGAAATTTTAGCCAAATATCCCCAGTTTGCTAACTGTAGGTAGTAACTAAGTGATAGTAACCTATCCACCGCTGTCCACTGGATGGGGGGCGGTGTGCAGGACAAACATATAAATTTTGACACTAGCTCTCCACATATGTCAGTTGCTTAATTTAGAACCTGTACTTGAGGTCGATCTCGAACCCATTGTTGATGTGACGACTTATATTGAATTATGTAACTGGCTCATCAAGATTGTAACTTGCTTAGCTAAATGAATTGTGTGGTTCAGTCCCTGAGCCCATTATGTGCCTCTGTAACCCTTTCCACTACCGCACACAAGATGGGTATGGGGTGCATAATAAATGAACTAAACTAACTGTTGTCCAAATTGTATTTTTGCTATATTTTCTGCCATGTTCCCCCCTTTTTTTCCTTATTTTTTTTATTTTCTCAACCCAATTTATACTTTAATCTCAATTAGTATTAAGTTTTAGTCTTAGTGTTTTCTCCTGCCCGAAATGCATTGCGCATTGCATTCTGTGTCGTCCCAAGATATACTTGTGGAACGTGAAGGTGAAAAGTGTGTTGAAATAGCTCAGGCTCTCATAAAAAACGAATTGCAGGTCATTCTAAACAAAACTGACATTGATGCTGCCTACAGAGTAGGCAAAAAGAATCCATCAGGACAAAACCAGCGGAAAATTCGCCTGAAGCTGAGTTCCCAGTTCATGAAATCGCATCTTGTCCGGACAGCTGCATCCCAACGGAAGGGATTATACATCAACGAGTGCTTGACTAGGAACAGACAGCAACTCCTCTACCGCCTGCGACAAATCCGTCATCAAAACCCAGATGCGATTCATCAGTGCTTCGTTAGAGATGGATTGATAAAGGTGAGAAAGACCGCAGAGGGTAAAATGTTTAAAATTGCTAATGAAGAGAAACTCAACACTTTCCTCTCCCAATGTGGTCTGTCTCACCATATTATCACTCTCAATGAATCAACTTAATTAACCCCCTTGTCGCCTAGAGCGGGCTAGGTATCCTAAGTCTCCTTGTTTCATTTTTTTACTTAAATTTTAACTTACTCTTCACTAGTCATTTACTGGACTTAATTAATTGAGTGCATTAATATTTCTTTAGGTCTTATTAATTACACAGTCATAACTGAACTATTTATAGTTAATAATCATTAGCTTAAATTTGCCTATGTTTATTATTCAACTTTTTTCTTTGATTTCATTTATTACCTAGGTTGCCTAGCCTCGCCATACTCCCTTACTCCATTGTACCCCTGGCTTTGCCTGTATCTCAAATTGCAAATTGTTACTTACAGTGTACCTGAGAGTACGTGTAAGTAATCTACCTCATTTTTCTTTTTTTGTTCAATTTGTTTTTGTTTTGTATAGTCTTGTTTATATCTTTGTTTTGTACATCTATATCTTTTGTTTTGTGTAGTCCATGTTTATATGTTTTTTCTTTGATTTCATTTATTACCTAGGTTGCCTAGCCTCGCCATACTCCCTTACTCCATTGTACCCCTGTAAGCCCCTTGTAAGGTACCTCATTTTTTTCTTTTGTTGTTCATTTTGTGTTTGTTTTGTATAGTATTGTTAATATATTTTTCCCCCTTTTATAGCTTAATTCTACTTTGTAATTTGCCATTCTTGCCTTGTTTTCCTGCAACCAGCCTTTTTATGCAGACAAGTATAGACCCAGAACTAAACCTCTTATCCACTATCAATGACAATCATCACTTCAATGATCAAAATTGCAGGTATTTTACAGCACATGATGTAAACAAAGTATTAACACATAATCACAATATCTCTGTAATCAACTTGAACGTTAAATCCCTAGGTAAACACTTCGATGATGTTAATGCCTTGATTGAAACTATTGACAACAAATTCTCTTTTATTATACTTACTGAAACATGGTTGAAAGAGGATACTACTCAACTCTTTAACATGCCTAACTACTCGGCAATTCACAACTGTCGTCAAATTCAGAGAGGTGGTGGCACTGCTCTTTACTACCACCAAGAACTAACATGCTTAAAAGTAATTAGAACTAGAGACTGCTGTGGGGAGTATATCTTCGCCAGCTTCAGAGTCAAGGGTGCCGAGTCTGTCCTGTCTGTGGGTGCAGTCTATAGAATTCCTAACACTGATGTGTCCGAATTCAACTCAAACCTTAGAAATCTAATACTCGATAACAGACTGAACAAAAACCATCTAATTATCGCAGGGGACTTTAATATTGACCTCTGCGAGCCTGAACACCCTACTGCTGTTAGCTTCCTCAACTGTATGAATTCCTGCTTCCTCATACCCTTAATCACTAGACCTACTAGAATCACTGATAGCACTGCCACGACTCTAGATCACATCTGGACAAACATAACCTCTCCGCTTACTTCAGGTATAATCACCGATAGCACTACAGACCATTACCCCACATTTCTCTTAACTAACATTAGCAAACCACCTCTAGAGTCAAGGGAGTTAAGTTTTAGGATGCACAATGAAACTGCTATAGACAATTTTATAACTGCTGCTGATAATGTCAACTGGGAGTCCGAGTTAGGTAACATAGGGGACATCAACCTAGCAGTGCAATCTTCTCTTCAAAAAACTCTTAGCCTTTATAACACCCACTGTCCTATGCTTACAAAACAAGTCACAACCAAAAGGCTTAACAATCCCTGGCTTACAAAGGGAATACTTAAATCCATTAATAAAAAACATGACCTTGAGAAGAAGCATAGGTTAGGAATTGTCTCCAAAGAATTCTCAAAGAATTACTCGTTATTGCTATCTAAGATAATTAGACGAGCCAAAACTAAATACTACGAAGATAAATTTACCCAAATAAAGAGCAACATTAAAAAAACTTGGAGCACAATTTCACAAATATTGGGATCAAAGAAGATTTTAAATAACAAACCAACACTCCTGTCCAATAACGATGGTCAGCTTTCAGCCTCAGATTCTGCTATTGAGTTCAATAGGTTCTTCTCTTCCATTGGGTCATCCCTTGCAAATGATATTCCATCTTTCAGTACTGATGTTAAGGACTATCTTACAGGTAACTATCCACAGTCTCTGTACCTAAAGCCTATTAATTCCACTGACGTCAATGAGATAATCCTTTCCCTTAAAACCAAGTCTAGTGCCCTTGAGGAGATACCAACTTTAATTTACAAAAAAGCCTCCAGAACTTTAGCCCCTGCTATTGCATTGCTCTTCAACAAGTCACTTGAACTCCAAACCTTTCCAGATATCCTAAAAAAGCGAGAGTTACCCCTGTACACAAATGTGGTGATCTCACAGATGTTAACAACTACAGACCTATATCAATCCTGCCTAACTTGTCAAAAATTTTTGAAAAACTAATCTACAAGCAGCTTTACTCTTATCTAGCCAAACATAATATACTTAGCTCTTGCCAATATGGCTTCAGACCCAAAAAAAGCACTAACGATGCACTTATTAGTATGCTTAACTTGATTCATACAGCTCTTGATAAAAATGAGTTCCCTGTTGGGTTATTTGTGGACCTGCGTAAGGCTTTTGACACTGTCAACCACCAAAACCTCTTCTTAAATTACATCATTATGGAGTCAGAGGACACTCCCTGCAATACCTCAAATCCTACCTTACTGACAGGCTCCAGTATGTTTCTGTGAATAATTCAATTTCTCCCACCCTACCCATCAACATTGGTGTTCCTCAGGGCAGCATACTTGGCCCTCTCCTCTTTCTCATCTACATTAATGACCTTCCAAATGCCTCCCAACACCTCAAACCAATTCAATTTGCTGACGACACAACCTTCATTTACTCCAGTCCTGACCCCCTTGCTCTAAATGCTCTAAATGCCCTCTATTGTCAACCAATGTCTTTTTTTTTTAAATGGCGCTGTTTGTCGACAGAATTGTATTTGTGCTGCTTTTTCAGCCATGTTCCCCCCTTTTTTATCTTTTTTTTTATTTGTTCTCAACTCATTTTATTCTTTATGCTCAATTAGTATTAAACTTTAGTCATTTAAGTTTTTCATGCCCGAAACGCTTTGCGTAATAGTGGCTTTATGCATTGTATGTACTAGCCCTATCTATAAATCCATCACTCTTTGTAAAATCTCATGTATGTATGTACCTTACCTAAATAAACATTTTGATTTTGATTTGATTTAATAGTGGCTTTAGGCATTGTATGTACTAGCTCTATCTATAAATTCATCAACGTTTTGTATCTATGTATATACTTTACCTGAATAAATATTTATATTTTTGTTTTCTACTTAGTTACTACCTACAGTTTGCAAACTGGGGATATTTGGCTAAAATTTCTGGTAGCAGATCATTTTGAATGAAATTGTAGCGAGTAAACCTTATACTCGCTCCAGTCTCATTATCTTAATGGCATAACTAGTTAGCACTAATTACAGAAGCTACAATCCTTTCCCCAATTACAGGTAATACTCTCTTCATCCTGTTGGAGGGAGCTGAGGTGTAGTCACTAAATATAAGCAAGCGATGTGAGAATAACCAATCCCCACCGCTCCTGTGCCAGGTAAAATCCATTAAGGGCTCGCCATAGCCCGCGCTACTTGCCCCACTCCTGTGCCAGGTAAGTTACGGATTCACCATAGCCCGTGCTACTTGGAACTTGTTCCGAGTAGCTGACTCTATAACAACAACAACAACATAATAGCCAACTTACGGGCTATTCATGCCCATGCCACCTCTTGGGTGGCTTAATCTTTATCAATCAATCAATCGAATAGCCAACACATCATCAATTCACAGTAACAACAGTGCAGACGCTTTGGGCATCACCTTCACTCGACAGACATCACTCATTAGACAGCATTTGACCATCAGAATGGACTACCAAATGAATTGTGACAGAACCAACGTTGCTGCTCCCAGTAAGAAAAGAAAATCTCTCTTCAGTACAAGTTCAGAAAGTGATGGCGATTGGCATCCTGTGACCAAAACAAACAGGAAGAACCACTCCATGACTATCCATCTATCAACAAGCACTCCAACTTCTCCAGCTCTACCGACAAGCACTCCAACTTCTCAGACTAAATCTGCACTGCCAGTCTTCAAGGTCCAGCATACCGAAGGTAAGTCTTCCTGTGCCACTGTAGTGGACATTGAAAAAGAGTACCCCTAGATCCAGATCAGACCAAAGCCAAACTTCAGAGGAGAATATATTCTCAGGCCCAAAGACGAGTCAGCTGTAACGATTCTGAAAAATTACAGAAAATGCGAGGAACTCAAGTCAGAGGACAAATTAAGAAAAATCATTGTTCTCCACTATTCCTTGCATATGGCCCTTGACCATCTCGAAAAGTTAAACTATGTGGTGTCAGCAGAGAGATGTCAGGTAAAAACCACGAAGCAGGAAACCCGACGAGTCCTTCTCACAGAAAGAGGACGGATCCCGGAGAAACTTGACCTTGGAATCTGGGGCGTGTTCCAACACAGGCCTTACACCCCAGAGCCCCTAAGATGCTTCAGATGTCAGAGATTTGGGCATCACAAAGATGGCTGCTAACGCCCAGTGAGGTGTTGAGTCTGCAGCCAGCCCTACGACACAAAAATATGCCTTGATAAACACAAGACAAACCACCCTGTCCAAGCAAAGTGCCCAAATTGCTCCAAGGCACATCACGCCTGGAACTTAAAATGCACTGAAAGGCATAAAAGGCTTCAAACAAACCCCACCACGCCTACAGCAGAGCCGAAGTCCCCACCAAAACTTATACCAGCTACCCTGCCCACTAAAACCGTGTGGAGTCTACCAAAACCAATTCCGGTAGAGGGGGCACATGGCCCTTCACATTCGGCCATGATGAAGGGTGTGAAGGCCTCCGTCCAGAACAAAGGGATAGCTGGGGGCCACAAGAAAGTTGTTCAAAGCAGTCGCCCGCCCATTGCATCCAGTAAGCACACTAAGAGTGTCAATTCCAGTGTCAATGTGTCCACTGAAAAGGATCAAAAAGTAAACAGGCCCCTAACCTGCACAACAGTAAATAGTGCTCCCACACAACTGAACGCTCTCTGGCCAATGCTTAAAACTTTGGTCACGGAATTGGTCGAAAGTCTGCTGTCGATACACGGTATCAAGCAAACCACAGAGAAGACAATTGAGCACAAGCTCAAGAAATTTGAAAAAAACAATATCCTCACCTTCAAGAACGCAGGGCAGGAGACACTCCCCTAAAAAACAGATAGAGATTCGTCTGAAAGCGACCTTGAGTCAATTTTAGGTCCACCAAGATCCTTAACACCAATTGCAATTTCCATGGCGTGTTTATCAGACTCCATGGATACCACGGTAATATCAGCAAATTCCAAGAACCTAGAGGTCTAAAGATCCTGCAATGGAATGCACAAGGGCTGCGCACAAAATTGCAACACTTGCAATGCATAGCAGCAACCGAAGGCATAGACATCCTGATACTGCAGGAGAGCTTGCTTCGAGCCGGATTAGAACCTAAAATCTCAGGCTATCGAGGCTTCTTCCTTCCTGTTACGGACCCGAATCCAGCGTCCGAGCACGGTGCAGTGGCGACCGCGCCATCTGTGGGTCAGCTCCCGAAACCCCCTCCAAATGGACGACGACACCTGGTGAGAACGAGGTGTACTGGCCACGAGGGCCAGTTTCCAGTCCTGTTCAGCTCACAACACAGCCGCTGCTGACCTCTGGTGAGGTGGTGCTCAGACGACAACGCCATCTAGGGAGTGGATAGGTGGGCGTTTGGGTCGGAGCCTGTAAGTGAGGTGCTTTAGTGTGTCCCTGTTACTGATGACGTGTCTGATTACAGAGTCGACCTGGGACTGCTGTAATGGAAGTTGAGTCAGTCTACCCAAGGCAGCCGTCTCGTCACCAAGTGTTTGCTGCAGCAGCTGTGAGTCACTCCCCGGATGAACACTGTGGTGTTACCCTGCCTGTGAAGCGGCAGTTGAAGGATTGTCATACCCGGGACTGACTGGTGGAGACGCTTAACCACTGGGGTGTTGTGGAAAGGAGAGTGATCTGTGGTATCAGGCTCCTGACTAGGGCGCGACCCTAGTATCGTTCGTGGAGTGGCCTAACCAGCGTCGCTGATTTGGAACCTGCCAGCTATCTGCTGGACTTGTGGTTGACGGCCTCCACGATGGTGCCCCCAGTGGAACTGTGTTTTGGCTGGCCTGTGGCCGGGGTAGACTCATGATTCTCGAAGGATTCGTCGTGAGGCCACGAGAGCACCAAGAGCTTGGCACCGTGAAGATCCAGAGTCTTCAGAGGAAGACAACCGTGTAGATAATAGTGTTTATACCCCCCCCCCCCCCGTGTAATCTTCTTATATATATTTATTGGTGAAGGTGTTAATTATAATATTAAGTTTTTGACTTTATTTCCCTTCCCCTTTAATTTACTTGCGTTACGGATCACATCCCTTGAAAGCCACTACTGGCTTGGGGCCGGATACCCTTCCTCTACCAACATCAGAGTAAGAACCAGATTGCGACCCGAGAGGGCCGTAACACTTCCATGGATCAACGTGCAATCCAGGGGATGTGCAATCTATGTAAAATGTGACCTAATCTCCAAGTCCATAACCAGCCCACCCAATTGTGGAGCAGGGACAGAGGTAATGGGAGTAGGTGGTTTGCAGTGGTTGAACCCCATGCACAGATACCATAATTAAGATAGGGATAGATTAGTGCATAATGTAGAGAGAAGAGAGCAGAGTTAGGTACATAATACCTGATTTTGGAGAGTATACCAACTGTTTTAGAGACTTTCTTAGTTATGTGTTGTATGTGGGTGCTGAAGTTGAGTCTCTTGTCTAGGAATAGGCCATACAATACCTAAAGCCACTAGTATGCATAGCGTTTCGGGCTAGGTGAAGTGGGGAAAACCCACGACGTTGATCGTGGACGTTGGTCAGCTTTCAGCCTCTGATTCTGCTATTGAGTTCAATAGGTTCTTCTCTTCCATTGGATCATCCCTTGCAAATGATATTCCATCCTCCTGTACTGATGTTAAGGACTATCTTACAGGTAACTATCCACAGTCTCTGTACCTAAAGTCTACTAGTTCCACTGACGTCAATGAGATAATCCTTTCCCTTAAAACCAAGTCTAGTGCCTTTGAGGAGATACCAACTTTAATTTACAAAAAAGCCTCCAGATCTTTAGCCCCTGCTATTGCATTGCTCTTCAACAAGTCACTTGAACTCCTAACCTTTCCAGACATTCTAAAAAAAGCAAGAGTAACCCCTGTCCACAAATGTGGTGATCTCACAGATGTTAACAACTACAGACCTATATCAATCCTGCCTAACTTGTCAAAAATATTCGAAAAACTAATCTACAAGCAGCTTTACTCTTTTCTAGCCAAACACAATATACTTAGCTTTTGTCAATATGGCTTCAGACCCAAAAAAAGCACTAACGATGCACTTATTAGTATGATTAACTTAATTCACGCAGCTCTTGATAAAAAGGAGTTTCCTGTTGGGTTATTTGTGGACCTGCGTAAGGCTTTTGACACTGTCAACCACCAAAACCTTCTTCTTAAATTACATCATTATGGAGTCAGAGGACACTCCCTGCAATACCTCAAATCTTATCTTACTGACAGACTCCAGTATGTTTCTGTGAATAATACAATTTCTCCCACCCTACCCATCAACATTGGTGTTCCTCAGGGCAGCATACTTGGCCCTCTCCTCTTTCTCATCTACATTAATGACCTTCCAAATGCCTCCCAACACCTCAAACCAATTCAATTTGCTGACGACACAACCTTCATTTACTCCAGTCCTGACCCCCTTGCTCTAAATGCCACAGTAAATACTGAGCTAGAGAAAGTCCATCTTTGGCTAACTGCCAACAAACTCACCCTTAACATTGACAAAACGTTTTATATTCTGTTTGGCAATAAATCCTCTAATCAGATAAATCTCAAAATAAACAATACCCAAATTTGTAACAAATTAGATGGCAAATTCCTTGGCGTTCTCATCGACCACAAGCTGAATTTCCAGGGACACATTCTAAATATATCAAAAAAAGTTTCAAAAACTGTTGGCATTCTTTCTAAGATCAGATATTATGTACCCCGCCCTGCCCTGGTTACTCTCTATTACTCCCTCATCTATCCATACCTCAACTATGGTATTTGTGCTTGGGGTTCTACTACCCAAAATCATTTACGTCCTCTAATTACCCAACACAAAGCTGCTATTAGGACAATATCCAACTCTGGCCCCAGACATCACTCGGTACCCTTACTCAAATCTCTGAATATGTTAGATATTAAGTCATTGCACATTCTCTCTTGTGTATTTTACATATATAAAACGCTGAACTGTAATGCCAATCCTGACCTCAAAAGCTTCATTGAAGGTTGTAACAGAACCCATGAGCACCACACCAGAAATAAATACAGTTTCGATATTCCTAGAGTACGACTTAATCAAACTAGAAATGCTCTACAAATCAAGGGACCCAGAATGTGGAATGACCTTCCCAACCATGTTAAAGACTGTACCTCTCTCAACCAGTTTAAGATAAAAACTAAACACTACCTAATAAATTCCCTGTAAACTACCTCACTCCTCTATTGTCAACCCATGTCCGTTATTTTTTTTAATCAACACTGTTTGTCAACCTATTGTATTTGTGCTGCTTTTTCAGTCATGTTCCCCCTTTTTTTTTATCTTTATTTGTATTTGTTCTCAACACTTTTTATTCTTTATGCTCAATTAGTATTAAGTTCTAGATATTAATGTTTTTCTTGCCCGAAACGCATTGCGTAATAGTGGCTTTAGGCATTGTATGTACTAGCTCTATCTATATGTCAATCCATTAATGTAACATCACTTGTATGTATGTACCTTACCTGAATAAACATATTTATTTATATTTATTTTATTTATTTATTTACTTAGACTGAAACTTAATAATAATTGAGCTTAAGGTATAAATAACGTTGAAAGAAAATAATAATAAAAGATAAAAAAAAGGGGGGAACATGGTAGAAAATAGCCAATATACAAGTTGGTCAACAAACAGCACTTTTGTTTAAATAGTAAGACATGGGTTGACATTTAGAAGTAAGGTAGGTTGCATGGAGTTAATTAGGTAGTACTTAGTTTTCATCTTAAACTGGTTGAGAGAGGTACAATCTTTGACATGATTGGGAAGGTCATTCCACATTCTGGGTCCCTTGATTTGTAGAGCATTTCTAGTTTGATTAAGTCGTACTCTTGGAATATCAAATAGGTATTTGTTTCTGGTGTGGTGCTCATGGGTTCTGTTACAACCTTCTAGGAAGCGTTGACGGTCAGGATTGACATTACAATTCAGAGTTTTAAATATATAGAGTACACAAGAGAGGATGTGCAGTGACTTCATACAGTATCTAATATATTCAGAGATTTGAGTAAGGGTTCCGAGTGCTGTCTGGGGCCAGAGTTAGATATTGTTCTAATAGCAGCTTTGTGTTGGGTAATTCGAGGACGAAAATGATTTTGGGTAGTAGAACCCCAAGCACAAATACCATAGTTGAGATAAGGATAGATGAGAGAGTAATAGAGCGTCACCAGGGCAGGGCGAGGAACCTAATATCTGATCTTAGAAAGAATGCCAACAGTTTTAGAAACTTTTTTGCTATATTTAGAATGTGTCCCTGGAAATTCAGCTTGTTATCGATGAGGACACCAAGGAATTTACCATCAACTTTACTACTGATTTGTATATTGTTTATTCTTAGATTAATTTAATTTGAGGATTTATTACCAAACAAAATATAGAAAGTTTTGTAAATGTTAAGGGTGAGTTTGTTGGCACTTAGCCAAAGATGGACTTTATTTAGGCCAGTATTCACAGTGACATTTAGAGCAAGGAGGTCAGGACTGGAGAAAATGAAAGTTGTGTCATCAGCAAATAAGATTGGTTTGAGGTGTTGAGAGGCATTTGGAAGGTCATTAATGTAGATGAGAAAGAGGAGAGGGCCAAGTATGCTGCCCTGTGGAACACCAATGTTTATAGGTAGTGTCGGAGAAATGGAATTATTCACAGAAACATACTGGAGCCAGTCAGTAAGGTAGGACTGAAGGTATTGCAGGGAGTGACCTCTGACTCCATAATTATATAATTTAAGAAGAAGGTTTTGGTGGTTGACAGTGTCAAAAGCCTTACGTAGGTGTACAAATAACCCAACGGGGAACTAATTTTTATCAAGAGCTGCATATATCAAGTTAATCATACTAATAAGTGCATCGTTAGTGCTTTTTTTGTTCTGAAGCCATATTGACAAGAACTTAGTATATAGTGTTTGGCTAGATAAGAATAAAGCTGCTTGTAGATTAGTTTTTCAAACGTTTTTTACAAGTTTGGCAGAATTGATATAGGTCTGAAGTTGTTGACATCAGTAAGATCACCACATTAATGGACTGGGGTTACTCTCGCTTTTTTTAGAATATCTGGAAAAGTTTGGAGTTCAAGTGACTTGTTGTAGAGCAATGCAATGGCAGGGGTTAAAGATCTGGATGCTTTTTTGTAGATTAGAGTTGGTATCTCCAATTGGGTAGAGTTGGGACTCTTCATTGACCTAAGAAAAGCCTTTGATACTGTTAATCACAACTACCTCTTACTTAAACTCCAGTATTATGGAATCCGAGGCCTTGCCCTTGACTACATCCAATCCTATCTTAGTGACAGACACCAACATGTAACCATCAATGATACAACTTCTTCCACTCCACCAATTACCGTTGTAGTGCCACAGGGCAGTATCTTAGGACCTCTTCTATTTCTTATATATATAAACGATCTGCCTAATGTCTCTAATATCCTCAAACCTATATTGTTTGCTGACGATACTACCCTTATCTATTCAGACCTCAACCCACATACACTAAATAATGTTGTGAATAATGAATTAAAAAAAGTCCACTTATGGATGTCAACGAACAAACTAACATTAAACATTGAAAAGACTTACTACATCTTATTTGGAAGCAAATCATCAAATGCAATTCAGCTACAGATAGACAACATTAACATCAGTAATAAAAATGATGGCAAGTTTCTTGACCTATTCCTAGACAAGAGACTCAACTTCAGCACCCACGTTCAACACATAACTAAGAAAGTCTCTAAGACAGTTGGTATACTCTCCAAAATCAGATATTATGTTCCTAACTCTGCTCTCCTCTCACTATATTATGCACTAATCTATCCCTATCTTAATTATGGTATCTGTGCATGGGGGTCTACCACTGCAAACCACCTTAAGCCCATCATCACGCAGCAAAAATCTGCTATCAGAATAATAACTAACTCTGCTTTCAGACAACACTCAGCTCCCTTGTTTAAATCCCTAAACTTGCTAAATATTAACTCCCTCCACACATTCTCTTGTGTCAACTACATTTACAAAACCCTGTTCTTAAATAGAACAGAACAGAACAGATGTTTATTCAGGTAAGGTATATACATACAAGTGATGTTACATTAATGGATTGATATATAGATAGAGCTAGTACATACAATGCCTAAAGCCACTATTACGCAATGCGTTTCGGGCAAGAAAAACATTAATATCTAGAACTTAATACTAATTGAGCATAAAGAATAAAAAGTGTTGAGAACAAATACAAATAAAGATAAAAAAAAGGGGGAACATGACTGAAAAAGCAGCACAAATACAATAGGTTGACAAACAGTGTTGATTAAAAAAAAAGAAAATAACGGACATGGGTTGACAATAGAGGAGTGAGGTAGGTTACAGGGAATTTATTAGGTAGTGTTTAGTTTTTATCTTAAACTGGTTGAGAGAGGTACAGTCTTTAACATGGTTGGGAAGGTCATTCCACATTCTGGGTCCCTTGATTTGTAGAGCATTTCTAGTTTGATTAAGTCGTACTCTAGGAATATCAAAACTGTATTTATTTCTGGTGTGATGCTCATGGGTTCTGTTACAACCTTCTATGAAGCTTTTGAGATCAGGATTGGCATTACAATTTAGCGTTTTGTATATGTATAGTACACATGAGAGAATGTGCAGTGACTTAATGTCTAACATATTCAGGGATTTGAATAGGGGTACCGAGTGATGTCTGGGGCCAGAATTGGATATTGTCCTAATAGCAGCTTTGTGTTGAGTAATTAGAGGACGTAAATGATTTTGGGTAGTAGAGCCCCAAGCACAAATACCATAGTTGAGATATGGATAGATAAGGGAGTAATAGAGAGTCACCAGGGCAGGGCGTGGTACATAATATCTGATCTTAGAAAGAATGCCCACAGTTTTTGAAACTTTTTTAGATATGTTTAGAATGTGTCCCTGGAAATTCAGCTTGTGGTCAATGAGAATGCCAAGGAATTTGCCATCTAATTTGTTACAAATTTGGGTATTGTTTATTTTGAGATTTATTTGATTAGAGGATTTATTGCCAAACAGAATATAGAAAGTTTTGTCAATGTTAAGGGTGAATGCAAACCATGGTCTGAAACTCTCCCTGGACAGATGTAATAGGACCCATTATCACCACACCAGAAATAAATATCTCTTTGATATCCCCAGGGTCAAACTTAATCTGTGTAAACACTCTATGCAAATTAAGGGACCTAGTCTATGGAACTCACTCCCTAGTGAATTGAAAAACTGTAAAACTTTTGCCTTATTTAAAAGCAAAACCAAAAAATACCTAATTTCATCTTCTTAGTTTCCTACACTGAGCTTTAAATTTGCTCTGTACCTAGTGTTACCCAATCTCCTAATTTTTATGTAGTATCAAACAACCTTATCATTGTGTTCATTGCTGTCTTCTTTTATGTGCTAGCCATATGCTGTATTGTGACTACCAATTTTTGTCAACTACCATTCAAGCTGTCATTGCAATCAATCTTATATTGTTTCTGCTGTATTGTGCCTACCATTTTTTGTCAACTACCATTCAAGCTGTCATTGCAATCAATCTTAGCTACCTATGTGCTTTAATACACTGTACCTACAATTTTCTTTCATCTTTTTTTCATTCCATGTAACTTATCATTTTTTTGTCTATAAATTTTGCAAGTATTTACCTACTTAAAATTTTCTTAGATTAAGGACCTGCCCGAAACGCTGCGCGTACTAGTGGCTTTACAAGACTGTAATTACCATATTATGTATCCTCACATTCCCAATGTACCTTCTTGTATATGCATAAATAAATCTCCGCAAGGGCACTAGACGTGGTCTTAAGGGAAAGGATTACCTCATTTACATGGGATTACCCCATTTTCATCAGTGGAATTAGCGGGCGTTAGGTACAAATACTGTGGGTAGTTACCTGTAAGATAGTCCTGAACATTAGTACTGGAAGATGGAATATCATTAGCAAGGAATGACCCAATGGATGAGAAGAACCTATTGAATTCAGTAACAGTATCAGAGGATGAAAGCAGACCATTGTTATTGGACAGCATTATTGGTTTGTCATTTAATATCTTTTTTGATCCCAATATTTGTGAAATTGTGCTCCATGTTTTCTTGATGTTGCCCTTTGTTTGAGTAAATTTATCTTTGTAGTATTTAATTTTGGCTCTTCTAATTATTTTAGATAGTAATGATGAGTAATTCTTTGAAAGTTCTTTGGAGACGATACCTAACCTATACTTCTTCTCAAGGTCATGTTTTTTTATTAATAGATTTAAGTATCCCCTTTGTAAGCCAAGGATTGTTTAGCCTTTTAGTTGTGACTTGTTTCGTTAGCATAGAACAGTGGGTGTTATAAAGGCTGAGAGTTTTTTGAAGAAATGATTGCACTGCTAGGTTGATGTCCCCTATGGTACCTAATTCGGACTCCTAGTTGATATTAGCTGCAGCAGTTATAAAATTGCCTATAGAAGTTTCATTGTGCAACCTAAAGCTTACCTTCATTGTATCTAGAGGTGGTTTGTGAATGTTGATAAGGAGAAATGTTGGGTAATGGTCTGTAGTGCTATCAATGATTATCCCTGAAGTAAGCGGAGAGGTTATGTTGGTCCAGTGACTGAAATGTGGCTGGAATGGTGTTCACATCTGAATGAACATACATCTCTTGGAGAGATGTGGCAGCAAATCCACCTGGCCAAAGGAAATAAAACACCTAAAGCTCCACACCCCAAGGATCCTCAATAGGAAGCCGAAGTACTGGCAACCAGGTTTGCAGAAAGAGCAGCCAGCAATCAGCTTCCACCAGATGTATTGCTTCCTCAAATCCAGTGCAGACAGGATTTGAGGAAGAAAGGTGGGACGGAATCCTTACAGCATGTGCAGAAGTCTCTGACACAAATGCCCCTTTTACACTGGATGAGCTCAATCGGGCTAAGAAAAACTCCTAGGATACATCCCCTGGAGACGACAAAATGACCTATAAATTGATTAGAAACCTCGGCCCAGAGGGAGACGCTGCATACCTAAGGTTAATTAATTTAGCCTGGACTTCTCAAACTAGACCTACAGCTTGGAATAGAGCAGACATAGTGCCGATCTCAAACCCAAAGATCCAGGTAATCCCAGGCCCTTCTCTCTCCAAAGCTGTGCAGCCAAGACGGCTGACAGACTGGCGCTCAACAGACTTGAGTGGAAAATGCCTAAACTGCTCCATGATATGTACGCCTATAGAAGAGGGGTTGGCACAGTGGAATGTATTACAACACTGTTAGCCCACTTGAATGACAGATCAGGAATGCCGATATTCCTGGACCTCGAGAAAGCCTTTGAACTGGCTAGCGCCCCAGCTATTCTCTGCTGCCTCATTGACAAAGAGGTCAAAGGCAACCTGCTCTCCTAGCCCAAAAACTGCCTCACAAACAGAGAAGCAAGAGTAAAACTTCATGGCACAGTCTCTGAATACAAAAGACATGAAAATGGTACACCGCAAGGAGGTATTCTCAGCCCCTTTCTCTTCAACTGTTTAATGGAAAGAATAATGAGGTTGAAACTCCCACAACACTGCAGGCTGCTAAACTACGCGGACGACTTTGTCATCATCATAAAAGGAAGGGATGCGGCGCGCCTTGCACCCAAATGCTGCATCAGTAAAGAGGCAAAACAGATTGGTATCAAACTCAATCCCTCAAAGACAAAAGCCATGTCCATAAAAATAGCGAAGCCCAACATCCAATTCACAGTACAGGGTTAACCAATTGAATGGGTGGACACTTATCAGTATCTAGGAATAATCCTGGACACACACATGAATTTTAATGCTGAAGTCACTTACTTAAGAGAGCGAACTGCGACCCGGATGGCAATCCTCAGGTTGCTAACCTCCCTCTCTGGAGGAGCCAATCTGCAAGTCCTTCGCACATACTATGTCAGATCAGATCAGTCAGATCAGTGATCGACTATGCCACACCTGCACTCACAAGTCTATCACACCAACAGTGGAAAAAGCTTGAAGTTGCCCAAAACAATGCTATGAGAGCCGCACTGGGAGCCCCAATGTGGACCAGGCTTGAAACTAAGACTGGAAATGGGTTTACCCTCTCTTCAAGAAAGAATATCACAAAGGACAGCTACAATTATCAGTAAGATAATTATTTCTCCTGATCTAATCCCAGTACGGCAGGCCTTGGTGGTTGGACTTTGCCAAAACAATGGAAACTCTTAGGCTGCCAGAGCAGGAAATGTTCTAAACAGACTACATTTAAAAAGCATGGTTCTTGATAGAGAGGGTGATCAACCACACCCAAACTACACTTCTTCTGCACCGTGGGAAGAGCTTACCTTCAAAATAGTAACAGAAAGTCTCCCAATGAGAAAGGCTGCCTATGATCCAACAATCCTAAGGCGCATAATAAAAAAAACAAATGTATAGCATAGCAGTAGCAGGAGCCACCCACATCTTCACAGACGGATCGGTGGACACAGAATATGAGAGTGCTGGCGCTGCTCTTTGCACGGCCAGCGTACAGGCATATTGGAGACTGGGAGGACTAGAATCATTAACCTAAACTGAGCTGTTTCCCATACAACAGGCATTCGCATATGTGATTGCACAAAACACTCAAAATGCAATCATACACACAAACTCAAAAGCTGCACTTCAAATATTAGGACAAAAACAGTGGAAAGTTAACGTGGAAATAATTACCACCATTTTGTATCTTGGAGCAGTCGCTAAAGGCAAAGGACTCAACATAACCTTAAACTGGATTCCATCCCATGTTGGAATCCCATTAAATGAGAAAGCTGATGAAATTGCTAAATTGGCAACTCGTTGTGAGAGAGTCTCTCTCAAGATTCTCCCACAGCTGACTTGAATGGCTCATTGCAGTGCACAGTGCACTGATTTTCGTGCACAAGCCTATCTCTCTTAACCCTGGATAGTGACCTGGCATGTTGGGTATCTCCAGAATGCCCACTTAACCAGGAACACTTTCATAATACGGAGGCCGCCGTATGTCCAGGCAGGAAGTAGATACAGGGAATTAAGCATACTTGCCACCAAGGGTCAGTGAGTACATTGGCGTGAGAGACAGTAGAGGGGACATGCCAACGAGGCGACCGTCTGACCTCTGGGGTCAACCGGCGCGATGGTGAATAACAGCTATGACGTGGTCGTGACGTGTTCATGACGTCACTCCTGCTACTGCTCATCGAACGAGCTAATATGATTGGTTCCCGCCCATTAGCTGCAATGCTATTGGTCAAATTGTAATCCCCTTGTCTTGTGTGTGCCCCACAAGATGCCCTGAGCTTCAGGCAAAATCATTCAAGTGAGGGACACCAAACCCAGAGGACGGGTCTGTTCTGTCTACCGGCCAATAGACTGAACACCGTCTATTCCTCACTGTCAAGTTAACTCAGTGTCTCTACAATATACTACACACTCGCCCAGAATCACGAGTGTGAATATATTGCTCAGAAGCCTAAAGTGACAAATCTCCAGAGCGAAACAGACTGGTATCAGGTAACCCCTGGTGACAAAGATCGTTGTGAGTGACTTAGTGAACTAAGGCAGTGCCGCCGCCTAAGTAACCTGTGTGTGACTTTACCACAAGTGTACCTGCATGGTACCACAGCCACCGCCAGCCGCCACTCGTCCCGAGCGTGTACCCCAGTACCCCAGTACCTCAGTACCTCGAGGCGTCCGCCGCTGCCCTCACTACTATGTGACGTCACCACCTTACTCATCGCCAGTGCCAGTGTGTGCGTGTGTGTCTGTCTGTTAAGCATACAGCACGCCCTACTGCAAGTACCCTCCGTGTCTACGAGCGAAATCAGTTGTCAGGCCACCTACGAGTGCTTGTATAAATGTGCCTGAGTGAGTGAGTAAGAAATGGTACCCTATCTGTAAGTACAAGATCTTGTCATTGTTTTATTGTGTCTGTGTTGATCTGAGGGATCAACCACAGTTCTCACCTTCTCATACCTATCACAGGTTATAGGTGAATCGACGGTGAATGCGTGTTTATCTGTGTGGTATCACTGCATTTCACTGTCTGTGAATGTGACCTTCACACACACCACACGTTTAGTTATTGTGTGATAATATTATTGTGCATGTTATTGCCTGTCCCATTGACAGTGTAGTTGATTTATTGCATATCACCATTCCCGAATATCCGGAACTCTTGTGATCCCTTTGCACACCGGCAATTAGGTTGCCGTGTTAATGATTGGCTGTCAACTGTGTTAAGTTAGGTGTTTCTCCACGAGTGGATACGAGTCGTTTAGCCAGACGTCAAGAGTCTCGCTAATACAACCATAGCTTTGCTGACGCCAATCTAAAGTAAAGCAAGTACCCTGTGTATTAGTGGTTAAGTTAGTAAATAAACTACTGTTAAGCTTTATGCGGTGTTTCCGTTGAACCACTTCTGAATACTGCCAACATTACTCAAGCCTTCAGCTCTAAGTGTCTTCAACACCGAGTTGCCTATTATTCACTAAACTATAAATGTGATGAGGACCCTAGGAGTCCCTTAAAGTGTTATATCATTGAGGAGATTCCAGCGATCAACGTGGAGCAGGACCAGGTGAGGCTAGTCTGAGAAGAGACCCTCAAGGACTCTAACTCGACCTTGTTCCCAGGCCCTGTACGGTTGCTCTCGTATTTTCTATTCTGCTAATTCCGACAGCTTCGTGAAGCGTCTACCACATGTACATTGGCGACGTACGCATTGCAGTCGTGAAAGCAAAAAAGAAAACCCCCACACTCGTCATCCAATGATACATAAAACAATTCAACCCAGCCTAGAGAACATAAAAACATCATCACCAAAAAACTCTCGCACCTCAACAAAGCCTACCTGCACCAGAGAGAAGCTGCAATATAGTATCTTCAGGCAACCAAATTAAAAATGTTAAATATTCCAAAAGGAATCCACAAGGAAACAGCAGTTCGGTTATATAGACTACGTCTAGGTTACAGATGTAACTGGGAGATTGGTGAACCCCGACAGAGAGAGTGCATCTTCTGCCAAACTATCACAGAAAAGCCACTACTTCATTATCTCCTGGAGTGTGAAGCAACCAACGACCTTAGAAGAGCTTTAAGAGTCCCCAAATCTTGCAGTAATCACCCTGAAGCCATCAACACAGCCACTCTTCCGGTCAAAAAAGGTATATTTTTTTATTTGTTCATATTTTCATTTAATTTTTTAACTGTTTTTCTTATATTTCAGTAATGGGAACATCAGATCACTTGATGTTCCCAATTTTCTGATGGGAACATCAGACCATTTGGGAAGGCATCGGGCGAGGGAGTGGGGAATGGTGGGGATGACGAGGGGACGGAAGTGAGAGGTGGTGGAGAGGACAAGAGGACAAGGGAGGGGGTAATGGTTGGAAGGAAGAGGGAATGGTGGAGTGGGGAATGTTGGGAAGGACAAGGTGACGGTGGAGTGGGGAATGATTGGGAGCCATAGGAGACGGGTGAGGGGGGGGGGTATGGTGGGAAGGTTGCTGTGGCTCAGGAACACGTGGCCGGGTACTGGTTGTATATAAATAAATATGTAAATGTTCGTTTGTTCAAAATCGCTAATCTCCGAAAGTTCTTCACCGATTGCTTTGAAATTTTTACACAACGTTCAATTTATTTCGACCGTGATTTTATATACGTACTATATAGATGTCATGTCTGCGCCGGGGAAAAAAACATGCTTATTTTGAAAAACTGTGTTTTTCATGTGAGAGAAATCTTTGAAACCTCTTAACCGATTGCTTTAAAATTTTGATACAAGGTTACATTCGAATAGGCGCGTGTTTTTATATACCTTTGCTACTGTTACCTTTGATAAGACCTTTGATACTGTTAATCACAATTACCTCTTACGTAAACTCCATTATGGAATCCGAGGCCATGCACTGGACTATATCCAATCCTATCTTAGTGATAGACACCAATGTGTAGCCATCAATAATATAACCTCTCCCACTCTACCAATAACCATTGGAGTACCACAGGGCAGCATTTTGGAACCTCTCCTATTTCTTACATACATCAATGATCTGCCTAATGTCTCTAACATTCTGAAACCTATTTTGATTGCTGATGATACTACCCTCATCTACTCTAACCCCAACCCACATACACTAAATAATGTTGTTAATAATGAACTAAAAAAAGTGCACTTATGATATCAACCAACAAACTAACACTTAATATAGAAAAGACCTACTACATCTTATTTGGGAGCAAATCTACAAATGCAATTCAGCTTCAGATAGACAATGTAAACATTAGCAATAAAAATGATGGAAAGTTTCTTGGCCTATTCCTAGACAAGAGACTCAACTTCAGCACCCACATACAACACATAACTAAGAAAGTCTCTAAAACAGTTGGTATGCTCTCCAAAATCAGATATTATGTACCTAACTCTGCTCTCATCTCTCTATATTATGCACTAATCTATCCCTATCTTAATTATGGTATCTGTGCATGCGGTTCAACCACTGCAAACCACCTCAAGTCCATCACCCAGCAAAACTCTGCTATCAGAATAATAACAAATTCTGCTTTCAGACAACACTCGGCCCCCTTGTTTAACTTCCTAAACATAAATAAATAAATAAATTATTTATTTATTTATTTATATATATACAAGAAGGTACATTGGGTTTGTGAGAATACATTGGATAGTACAGTATTTACATTCTTGTAAAGTCACTAGTACGCGCAGCGTTTCGGGCAGGTCCTTAATCTAGCAGATAATTTTAAGTAGATAATTTCTATCAGAATTGATAAATGATAAAGATACATTGCAAGAGAAAAATGAGATGAGAGAGCTTAGTAAGTATATTAAAGCACATTGTTATATTAAAGCTATGATTGATTACATTGACAGCTTGATTAGTAATTTAAACAAGATTAATAGACACCATACAGCAGATTGACAGCACATATAAGACAGCAATGATCACAATGGTAAAGATGTTCAGATTGGGTACATAAAGATTGGGAGACTGGGTAGCAATAGATACAGATAAACAAGATTAATAAACACCATACAGCAGATTGGCAGCACATATAAGAAGACAGCAATGATCACAATGGTAAAGATGTTCAAATTGGGAACATGAAGGTTGGGAGATTGGGTAGCAATAGATACAGTGCAATTTTAAGGCAAAAAGTGAAAAACTATGAAGATGAAATTAGGTACTTTTTAGTATTGATTTTGAATGATGTAAAAGTTGGACAGCTTTTCAATTCAATAGGGAGTGAGTTCCATAAACTGGTAGTGGAAAGGGTTACAGAGGCACATAATGGGCTCAGGGACTGAACCACACAATTCATTTAGCTAAGCAAGTTACAATCTTGATGAGCCAATTACAAAATTCAATATAAGTCGTCACATCAACAGTGGGTTCGAGATCGACCTCAAGTACAGGTTCTAAATTAAGCAACTGACATATGTGGAGAGCTAGTGTCAAAATTTATGTTTGTCCTGCACACCGCCCCCCATCCAGTGGGCAGCGGTGGATAGGTTACAATCACTCAGTTACTACCTACAGTTAGCAAACTGGGGATAATTGGCTAAAATTTCTGGTAGCAGATAATTTTGAATGAAATATTGACACATCGCTGGAACATTTGTTATAGAATTGTTTCTGAATTCACGTATCTATTCGCACTCCATCACATAGTGACGGAGGGTGTGCGAATAATTTTGTTGACACAGTTTACATTTGGTCAGGTCTACATCAGCAGATAATGAGAATTCCCAAAGATACTTGTAACCGAGTCTAAGCCGAGCAGTAGTAACATCTAGAAGTCTGCTGATTTTATTGGATGATCCATAGATGTGTGGCTCCTCTTGCATGATAGTATGATGATAGATGGAATTACTGGTGTCAATTTCACTTTGCCTCAGATCTACAAGATCTTGTTGAGGGCGACTGGATATCGAAAATGCACATTAAATTTGTGTGGGATAAGTGAAACTTGATCAAATTTGACTTTGGCTGTGCTATGAAACTTCAAACTCTGGTAAATTTAGTGGAAATAGGATTTAATTAGGTTAAATTGGGGCAAATTAGGTGGAAATTGTCGTAAATTGGATAAATTTCGTTAAATTTGGCCTTAGCTGTGTTAGGTTAGGTTTGGTTTTGTAGGATTGATGATATATAAACACATCTGGATATTGGAAATAGCTGGATGGACCCCGGGCTATTACTATTATGTAATGGGGGCCAGTCTAACCTCACTTACTGGTTAAATGCTGGTCGTTATTAAGTAAATATATACAGAAACCAGAGTTCTGCTGTGTAACCTTCAGTTCAACTCAAGATCAAAACGTTTGACCGTTTAGATATCACGGCTCGAGGATACTGTACCCTTCTATGCTACACTGCAAACTGAATTACGCCGCCACCACCTGCTACCTACCGAGTAATTCCCTCAATTAACGGCGAAGCAGGATACCGTCAATTAGGTATAAATCCCCGAAAATGGATCCCCAGTTATTTGGAAAGGAGGGATAAAATTTACGTTGGTGTGGAAATTAAATCAAAGTACAAAGGGATTATCTGCGAAATTAAATAAATGCTTGCTGGCTTGCAGAGGGGGCTAGTTCCAAACACGAGGCTTGCGCCCAACAGCAATGTAAAGTCAACGTTGGGGAAATTCCAGTAAATACCATAAATTTTATAAAAGATTTATTAAAACAAAGATTAACACTGAAAAAATGACAAAATTCATAAGGCCTATCTGAACACTCCCCAAACTGAATATCTTCCTAACTGAGGCAATGACTACACAAATAATGTTGATTAACCAACTGCAAATAACTACACAAACAATTACCTTAAAATATGACAGCCAGGCCTCTATGTTCTGCCATGGCTCCTGGGAGTGATGTTGAGCCCAGTTGATACACAGCCTACACTGAACATTTCTCTCTACTACTGACCTCTCAGAGGCTGACCCTAGGCTAGTTGCCAGATTAATCTTTGAAGATGATTACTACTAAAATCCTATATTCATCATTAAAGGCGACGTCTAATTCTAAATCAAATGGGAATTAACTAGTGTTACGGCCACAATGGGTCACAACCGGGTTCTTTGCTGGTGGAACAAAAGTTCTGGTATCCAGCCCCAAGTTAGTATAGTGGCTTTCAAGGAGTGAGCTCGGCAATGCAAGTAAAACACAATGGGGGAGGTGCATTGAATACGACACTTCATCAATTATCAATATATTCACATATAATCACTATCCCATCACCTCATATATAATCCTAAAGGAAGTATTACTACACTTCCTATGTACACAATTGTCTCTCTCATAGGACACTAAACGCTCCTCTATGCTCAATCGATGCAGTCTTGTCAGCTACCGTGTTTCCTTAACACATAGTACCGTCCTCAACCAGTACTGGGAAACACCAACGAATCTACCCTAGCCATGGGCCAGCCAAAACACAGTCTCACTAGGTGCTCTTTGTGCACGCCCACAATCACTCTCCAGCCTGGAGCTGGCAGAGAACATCAGCCTCGCGCTGCTGGGCCTCTTCACGTACAAATACATGGGTAGTGAACCCCTGGCAGGAGCTTCTTGCAACTCGCTAGTTACTCTCCTCCGTAGCACCTCACTGTCAGTCGTCTCTTCCTCTAGCCAGTCCCGGGTACGCCGAATTCTGTCACTGCCACTTCACAGGCAGACAGTAGAACACTACACAGTTCTTTTCCAGTGGCGGCTCACTGCTTCCGTAAAGCAGAAAGGAGTAGAGAGCTATTACTACCAACTGTTGTAGGTTGTGGATAGCTGGATTGTATAGAACTTCATGCAGACATTATTTGTGAGGCGGTATCTGGAGTCTACCCAGAGGTACAGTGGGACGGCACTGGGCCGCCTTGTGGTGTACCTGGCCCCACGCTCCCCTCGTGTGTAAAATAGTCCTTGGGCCCTCCTTCCCAGGGTCGTGGTTTGTGTGCGCGACTGGTGGTGTGTTTACATGAGGTGGGTGACAGTGTCCTAGCCTGGGCGAGTGGTGGAGCCCTGGGCAGCTTCCCTGTGCTGCGCCTCCTGGCCCGTTGTTATGGCAACCGGGCTCAGTACCACCCTATCTTCTGTTGTGCTTCCTAATCCAAGTGATCTCCAAGCAATGGATCCTGAGCCCGCCGCCGAGGAATATGTTGATGCTCGAAGTGGGTTGCAGTCACCCGATGACATGGAACCCGATGCTGATCTGGATAACGGAAATGAGTGGCAGTTGCAACAATCACGGAATGCGAGAAGAAAGTCTAAACTTGCAGACTCTGCTGATGGCGATGAGGACATTGGCAATGATGACAGAAACACCGGAACCCGTGTGAAGACGGTGGAGGTGGGCGGTGGTGGGCCCACCCAGCCAGGGGCCCGCCCACCCAAGCCTCCTATTGCTCCCCGCGCTGACTATGTGCGCCTGGCATTCCCAGCTGGAACATCCACCAACGATAAACTTAAATGGTTCGAACACCTTTCTACTAGGTTCTCCAAAACACTCCTCGATATAGTCCGACCTAGACCAACATCCCCTTACATCTTTGTGTCACGTAAGCAGGAAGATATCATCACTCAACTGGTTAAAGGCGAGATTGCTAATATTGTTTTCACCAGAGAAGACATCATCAATCGACCTAAAAAATTTAAGGAATATATTGTTACCAGTTTTCCCAAAGAGTATCCTCTTGATAGAGCTTATAGCCTTGACGGGGTCTACAAGGCAAGACGGATACATAAGGATGGTCAACCTCTCAACAGGATCATCATTGTTTGGAATGGCAGTGACCCTCCCCCTGAACATTACACCTTTTTTGGACATTTCATCCCATCAAGTCCTATAAAACTTTGGGTATCCCCCCCCTGTTGTTTGTTATAAGTGCCATGGTACTCATCATATCTCTAGGCACTGTCAACATGACCCTGTGTGTGGGCTCTGTGCTGAACAGCACCAAACAAGGGAGTGTCCTCACAGGGACCCCCCTACCCTTGAGGATGGGGAGGAAGCCTCTCCTCTGGTCCGGAAGTGTCCCAGGTGTATGCGTCAAGGTGTAGATGTTTGGCATCCTGGCTGCCCTCGACGCCCCGCCCTCTCTACCATGAGCAGGACGCCAGAGGCGTCTGGTCCAGCTGCAGGAGGCACCCAGCTGGAAGCTCCTAATGTCACCTCTAGTAAGCAGTTTCCAACCCTCGATGGGCTAAGGCAAACAAGCAAAGATACAGAAGAAATTAACTGGTTAAAAAATAAAATTATGGAATTGGAAGCTAAAATACAAACATTAGTGATGAATCTGCCCGGTGATAGTGAAGTGAATCATGCTAGCGATAGTGATCAAGTAAATTCTCCCAGCACCAGTAGTGATGTGAGTGGTAATGTTGCAGCTGCTGAGGCTACTTCACCTGTCTCTACGGAACGTGAGTGTCAAATCCCCATGGGGAATGGTGTTAGAGTAGTCATTGATCCCTCACTGGCACCCCAACTAGATCGTCAAGACACCCTTGATTTGCTTAAAAATAAAGACTTTAGGAGAACACCAACTCCTACTCAGGTTAACCGCCTCCTAAACAAAAGTACTCAGGACACACGGAACAAAATTACTTATGTTCTCCAAGTGTTTTACGAACTTAAACGTTACCTTAATTCCCTTGACACTTAACCATGGCTCATCAAACAAAAACAATTAAGTTTCTTTCTTGGAATATTCGAAGTGTTTATCTTCGGATAAATGACGTAATCTTGTATGCTAAAATGAGAGACGTAGATGTGATCTGTTTACAGGAACCATATACGTCCACAACTATCAAGAAGGTCCCACCCAGGATACCTGGGTATATAGCATACAACAACAGTATTGGAACTGGTTTACTAACGTATATTAAGAGTGGATTAATCTGTAAACTAATTAAAAATCATAGGAGTGATAGTATACATTATCAAAAATTCAAATTGCAAACTGCAAATAGCCATTTCCTACTGTATAACATATATGGACGATGTAATGTACTTAAAGCAGACCTGCTACCGAAACCTACAGGTAACACAGCTATGTTATGTATGGGTGACTTTAATGCTCGTCACACTGCTCTTGGTGACGTTCAGTGTAACAATAATGGAAGGGTCTTCTTGAAATACCTTAATGATCATAATATTACTGTGTATGATACTGATAAACAGACCCATTTATTGGGGGGTAGACTGGATTATGTGATTGGATACAGCCTAGTAGATAGCAACGTCAACGTTAAGCTCATCCCAGAACTAGTAAGTGATCATTTTGCAATATATTGTGAATACAATGTGGCGGATATTAAGTCCAATCCTCATCCTAGAGTTAAAATTAACATTCCAGACAATCTTAAACAGCACTTTAAGGCTTATGTACATAAGTGGTACACTGGGTATACACCTGTATCAGTGGACCACTTTTACAATGATCTTGTCAGTATCATTACCAGTTATTATGATACCTGGGTTAAATCAAGGAAAAAAAAGAACACTCGTTCTTCCTCATGGACAGAGGATCCTATTATTATTGCAGAGCGAGCTAAAGTGCTTCAGCTTGCTGACTCTTATAAACGAGACAAAACAGCTGACAATTTACTTGCATTCCTTAATGCCAACAGAGATTTTCGCGAGCTTAAGGGTCAAGTTAAGAACACATATTGGGAACAATTCCTACAAGGTATCAATAGAACTACAACATTATCAGAAATGTGGAACAAAATTAAAAACATTACCAAACCTTCAGCCCCAGTTCAGCTTCATCATACTCCTGCAGAATATGCTGACATGCTCCTAGCTCAATGGTCTAGTGTCTCACAAATTTCTTCCTTACCCCCAGATATACAGCAGCATTTAAGACATACCAACATTAACAGAAACTTTAATATTGAAATAGCACGCTCCTCACCAGATTTAACGGATCAGTTTCCTATAACCCCCTTTGAATTAACATCAGCATTAGGAAAACCTAAGCAAACTGCCCCTGGTGAGGATGGTATAACTTATAACATCTTGAGCTTACTGAATGATGTCCCTAGCCACCCTCTGCTTGACCTCTATCAAATGAGTCTCTCACAAGGTATCTTGCCAAAGAATTGGACACAAAGTCTCATAATACCAATTCCTAAACCTAACTCTCAAAAATTCAGACCCATTTCCCTTACATCTTGCATGTGTAAAGTCTTGGAGAGAATTGTTCTCAATCGTGTCATGTTTCAGGTCAAAGAAAAACTGGCCCCAAACCTATATGGGTTCATGCCCAAGTGTAGCACACAAACATGCTTTGCTGAATATTTTGTAAACTCCCAGGATGGGACACAGGCAGCCTTTATTGACCTAAAGTCAGCTTTCGATGTAGCGAATGGCGAAATAATATTAGAGCAACTTGCTGAATTTGGAATCAAAGGTAATCTTCTGAGTTGGATAAAGAGCTACCTATCCAACAGGCGTGCTAGTGTCCTATTTAAAGGAGTTAAAAGTACAAGAACAGATGCATTCGAACTAGGCACACCTCAAGGTGGTGTCCTAAGCCCTATGCTCTTCAATATACTTATGCACAAACTTATCCATGACATACCTGTACAACCTACGGAAACAGTTATATGTTATGCTGATGATATTTGTATTATGGCACACAGTAAACCAAGGCTACAAATGTTACTTGATGCATTCTCCAAGAAAGTAGTAGAATGTGGCCTCATAATCTCTGTTGATAAAACAAGGGTTCTTATTCCCCATTCTCTTCATGCTAACTATACTATTAATGGAGTGCCCGTGGAGACTTGTGAGTCTTATAAATATCTTGGAGTCGAGGTTAATGATACAAATCTCATCAGCAACCTGCGTAAAAAACTTGTTGAGCGTCTTAAACCTCTCAGAACTCTTGTTGGCAAAGGATTTGGCATTAACATAAAATATGCTCGTAGTTTTTATATTGCCTTTATACGATCTGTTGTTGATTATTATGCCTTGCATCTTCTTAATTTTTCTCCTAAACAATTACAAGGCCTAGATGTAGTACAGAATGATGCCATGCGCATCATCCTGGGTTGTCCTAGAACTGTCAGAATTGTTAACATGAGAAAGGAACTAAACTTACCTTCCATTTACGAAAGAATAGTTCTACTTAGTACTATGTTTTGCGCCAAAACTTTGAAAAATAATGGTCCCCCAGCTCTATTCAAATTAAATTGAGATCCATTCTAAACAATTCTGACTGTTCCCTCAATCCGCCGCAAAAAGCTCCCTACAGTGTGTGGCTCAGTTGTTGTGCCTATAATCTTCAGAAACTGAATGTATCTCTTAACCCTGATAAAACTGCTCACTATATTCCCCCTTGGAAAGATGTGGAGGTCTCTCTGCATTATACTCCCATCAGTGTAAAACAAATGTATAACACTGACATTTTGAGATGTATAACATTAGAAGCTATTGACAGTCATCTTCAAATTCTCAAACCGACTGAATCCTATGCCTTTACTGATGGCTCTGTGCAGTTAGGCACTGGTAGAACAGGTTGTGCATGTGCAGTGTATAAAGGGAATGAAATGATCATGACTAGTACACAGAGATTGAACAACTGGGCAAGCACGACACAGACCGAGCTATTGGGTATTTATCTAGCCACTGAATACCTTAAGCTCAATGGTGGTGGAGTTATTTTTTGTGACTCTAAAAGTGCTCTGCAGTCCTTAAATAACCCATCACAATGTATGTCGGAAGTAGCTTGTAATATTAAATGGAATGTAATTTTTGCCAATGATAATAATTCTTGTATAAAATTTGTGTGGATCCCATCCCATGTTGGAGTTGAAAAACATGACTTTGTAGATGAATTGGCCAATGAGGCTTGCAGGAAAGAAAACATTGATTATGACTTTGGACTATCTAATGCAGTTATTAGAAACATACAAATTAAAGAAATTAATTCAGATTTAGAAGAACTAAGAAATGCCCAGAGACCTGAAAGCTGCAGTATTAAAAGTTATGACAAGTTCTGTAATAATAGGTATTTGTATGGTCAGCACAGTAACCGGACCAGGCAATGTGATGTAGTCATTGCGCGAATTCGCCTTGGCTATAGACACATCTGGCAGGTTAGTGAGGCTGAGCCACTACCAGAATATTCAGATTGTAAACTCTGTGATAAACCTTTAATGCACTCACTAGAACACTATATTGATGAATGTGAAACCGTAAAGGACTTTAGACCTCCTGGCCTATTGTACCACCAACTGTGTAACTATTTTATTGACTCAGGTGTTCTGGACGACATCCTAACAATTTACCCAAAATTTGCTTGTCCATTTTAAAGAATGAAGAACAATTTCTATTTATACTCTAAGCTGCATCACTTATGAACCCATCCCTGCCCTTGTGTGGCAGTGCACAATAGAAAGTTGTTGTCACATATTCACACATTAAAACATTGATTGTAACCGTGATATATATGTGCTTCAGCCTACAGTTTAGACCTATTGTCTTATGTATGACCCTCTGTCCTGCGTGACAGTGAATACTAGCATTAACCTCAATTTAATAAGACTATCAAAATCCTCAGATTAGGCAAAATTGTAATTAATTTTGTCAATAAAGATGTTAATAATAATAAGAGCTATTGGCTGCCCTGGGTAGACTGACTGTCCTTGTACCACAGCAGCCCTACGTCGACTCTGTGGATACAGACACGTCATCAGTACACTGGTCAGTACATGGGTCACTAGGAAACATCACTTACGTACTCTGACATAGACATACAACTCCTCCTATAACAGATGGCGCTGATTTTCTAGGCGCCACCTCACCAGAGGTCAGCACCAGCTACCTCTCGAGCTGACCAGGACAGGAATCTAGCGCCTCTTGCTGGTACTGTATAATCCTGTCACCACTAGATCTTGAGGTTATCTTGAGATGATTTCGGGGCTTTAGTGTCCCCGCGGCCCGGTCCTCGACCAGGCCTCCACCCCCAGGAAGCAGCCTGTGACAGCTGACTAACACCTAGGTACCTAATTTACTGCTAGGTAACAGGGTCATAGGGTGAAAGAAACTCTGCCCATTGTTTCTCGCCGGCGCCTGGGATCGAACCCAGGACCACAGGATCACAAGTCCAATGTGCTGTCCGCTCGAACATGGCGTCGTCCAATTTGTGGGGGGTTTCGGGAGCGGACTCAGATGGCATTGACGTCGCTGGTCCATGCTCCGACGATGGAATCTGGTTCGTAACATCTAGATACTTGAGCCAAGCTAATTACAATATTCAGTAGCACTTGTATTTCACTAATTTACATGATTTAACAAACAAGTTGATAGGTACCTATTTCCAGTGACGAAATATGTCTCACCTATTTGAGATCTTACTGAAGTCAAATGCTTCTTTGATAACATACAAGACTTATTCATTATTTTCAATTGACGTTAATTTTAACATAAGAACTTAACCACAATTGATTATTCCTACTAATTTGTTTACAGCCGGAATTATTCTCCTAGTTGGATGACTCGTCACAGGAGGCAAGTGGCGCTGCTGTCAGTAGGGAGTTTTACGACGTAGCCCATCCCCTCCATTTTGGGATGGAGTGGTTTCGGACACGTCGAAAGTTGTGATAACGTTGTGGGAACGTTTGGGGCAACATAGGGTGTTTTTCTTGGGTGTGTTGCCCGATGTACGATAAATATAGGCTAAGTAGTATTAGAGTGAGGTGTGTATTGTTGTGAGAAGGTCGCGAGAACGTAGTAAGGCTTTTTTTTTATTATTAGACAAAATTTGACGTTGTCTGTTGAAATTTAGGAAAAGACCCATTTTCTGTAGTAAATGAGAGGACGAGATTGGTGGATGGAGAAGTGGGAGGAGAATGAAGTCTGAAGATGGTGGTGAGTGTGCGAAAGGGTCATAAAGATTTTAGGCTCCGCCCCCAACTTTTTTGACAGTGAGGGGAGATTAGGAGCGGACGCGCTTCTGAGAGTGGAAAGAAGAAAGATGTGATATGGATTAGGAGGAGAGCAATAAGGAATAAATAGGGAAGCAGCAGCAGCAACAATAGGAGGAGAGCAGTATAGAATAAGGAATAAATAGGGCAGCAGCAGCAGCAACAACAGGAGGAGAGCATAAGAACATAAGAACATAAGAACAAAGGTAACTGCAGAAGGCCTATTGGCCCATACGAGGCAGCTCCTATCTATAACCACCCAATCCCACTCATATACTTGTCCAACCCGCTCTTGAAACAATCGAGGGACCCCACCTCCACCACGTTACGCGGCAATTGGTTCCACAAATCAACAACCCTGTTACTGAACCAGTATTTACCCAAGTCTTTCCTAAATCTAAACTTATCCAATTTATACCCATTGTTTCGTGTTCTGTCTTGTGTTGATATTTTTAATACCCTATTAATATCCCCCCTGTTATGTCCATTCATCCACTTGTAAACCTATATCATGTCACCCCTAACTCTTCGCCTTTCCAGTGAATGCAACTTAAGCTTTGTTAATCTTTCTTCATATGAAAGATTTCTAATTTGGGGAATTAACTTAGTCATCCTACGCTGGACACGTTCAAGTGAATTTATATCCATTCTATAATACGGCGACCAAAACTGAACTGCATAATCTAACTGGGGCCTAACTAGAGCAAGATATAGCTTAAGAAACATACCAGTAGTCTTGTTACTAACGCTTCGATTAATAAATCCCAGTGTCCTATTTGCCTTATTACGAACATTCATGCATTGATCCTTTTGTTTTAAATTCTTACTAATCATAACTCCCAGATCCCTTTCGCAATCTCAACACCATCTAGTTCGTATGTTGTAACTCTATCCTCATTACCTAGCCTCAGAACTTTACATTTATCAGCATTAAACTGCATTTGCCAATCCTTTGACCATTTCAAAACCCTATCTAGATCAACTTGAAGTGATAGTGAGTCCTCCTCCGAATTAATTTCCCTACCGATTTTCGTATCATCGGCAAATTTGCAAATGTTGCTACTCAAACCTGAATCCAAATCATTTATATATATTATAAACAACAGAGGTCCCAGGACAGAGCCCTGAGGTACTCCACTAACAACATTATCCCACTCTGACTTGACCCCATTTATACTAACTCTCTGTTTCCTTTGGAATAGCCATGCCCTAATCCACGTTAATATAGCGCCCCCAATACCATGAGCTTTTATTTTTTTTAATTAGTCTTTCATGTGGCACTGTATCAAAAGCTTTGCTAAAGTCAAGGTACACAACATCACAATCCTTACCACTATCAACTGCCTCAACTATGCTGGAATAAAAAGATAGCAAATTTGTTAAACATGAACGGCCATTTGTAAAACCATGTTGCGACTCATAAGAACATAAGAACATAAGAACAAAGGTAACTGCAGAAGGCCTATTGGCCCATACGAGGCAGCTCCTATTCTATAACCACCCAATCCCACTCATATACTTGTCCAACCCGTGCTTGAAACAATCGAGGGACCCCACCTCCACAATGTTACGCGGCAATTGGTTCCACAAATCAACAACCCTGTTACTGAACCAGTATTTACCCAAGTCTTTCCTAAATCTAAACTTATCCAATTTATACCCATTGTTTCGTGTTCTGTCCTGTGTTGATACTTTTAATACCCTATTAATATCCCCCCGGTTATGTCCATTCATCCACTTGTAAACCTCTATCATGTCACCCCTAACTCTTCGCCTTTCCAGTGAATGCAACTTAAGCTTTGTTAATCTTTCTTCATATGAAAGATTTCTAATTTGGGGAATTAACTTAGTCATCCTACGCTGGACACGTTCAAGTGAATTTATATCCATTCTATAATATGGCGACCAAAACTGAACGGCATAATCTAAATGGGGCCTAACTAGAGCAAGATATAGCTTGAGAACCACACCAGGTGTCTTGTTACTAACGCTGCGATTAATAAATCCAAGTGTCCGATTTGCCTTATTACGAACATTTATGCATTGGTCCTTTTTTTTAAATTCTTACTAATCATAACTCCCAGATCCCTTTCGCAATCCGACTTCGCAATCACAACACCATCTAGCTCGTATCTTGTAACTCTATCATCATTACCTAACCTCAGAACTTTACATTTATCAGCATTAAACTGCATCTGCCAATCCTTTGACCATTTCAAAACCCTATCTAGATCAACTTGAAGTGATAGTGAGTCCTCCTCCGAATTAATTTCCCTACCGATTTTCGTATCATCGGCAAATTTGCAAATGTTGCTACTCAAACCTGAATCTAAATCATTTATATATATTATAAACAACAGAGGTCCCAGGACAGAGCCTTGAGGCACTCCACTTACAACATTTTCCCACTCTGACTTGATTCCATTTATACTAACTCTCTGTTTCCTTTGGTATAGCCATGCCCTAATCCAGCTTAATATAGCACCCCCAATACCATGAGACTCTATCTTTTTAATCAGTCTTTCATGTGGCACTGTATCAAAAGCTTTGCTAAAGTCAAGGTATACAACATCGCAATCCTTACCACTATCAACTGCCTCAACAATGCTAGAATAAAAAGATAACAAATTTGTTAAACATGAACGGCCATTTGTAAAACCATGTTGCGACTCAATTATTAATTTATGTTTTTCAAGATGAAGACGAATTTTATTTGCTATTATAGATTCGAGTAACTTTCCCACAATAGACGTTAGGCTAATTGGTCGATAGTTAGACGCAAGTGATCTATCTCCTTTCTTAAAAACTGGTATCACATTAGCAACTTTCCAAAACTCTGGCACTCTGCCTGACTCTATTGATTTATTAAATATGGTTGACAGTGGGTCACAAAGCTCCTCTTTGCATTCTTTAAGCACCCTGGCAAACACTTCATCCGGCCCTGGGGATTTGTTTGGTTTGAGTTTTACTATTTGTTTAAGAACATCCTCCCTGGTAACTGCTAAACTCGTCAACCTGTCTCGTCCCCACCCACATAGACTTGTTCGGCTGAAGGCATATTGTTAAGTTCCTCTTTAGTAAATACAGATACAAAATATTTATTAAAAATACTACTCATCTCTTCATCACTATCTGTTATTTGACCTGTCTCAGTTTTTAATGGACCTATCCTTTCCCTAGTCTTAGTACGATATAACTGAAAAAACCCTTTAGGATTTGTCTTTGCTTGCCCTGCTATGCGAACTTCATAGTTTCTTTTTGCTTTCCTTATCTCTTTTTTAACATTTCTAACCAGTTGTACGAATTCCTGTTCTAAAGTGACCTCCCCATTTTTAATCCTTTTGTACCAAGCTCTCTTTTTACCTATAAGGTTCTTCAAATTCTTTGTTATCCACTTTGGGTCATTAGTATTCGATCTATTCAATTTGTATGGTATACTACGTTCCTGTGCTTTGTTTAGAATATTCTTAAATAAGTTATATATTGAATCCACATCGAAATCCCCATTTAAGTCACCTATCGCTGGGTTCATGTCTCGCTCCAAGACCGGCCCACACCCCATACCCAAGACTTTCCAATCAATTTGACCCAAAAAATTTCTTAGGCTATTAAAATCAGCTTTTCGAAAATCTGGCACTTTAACAGAATTTTCTCCTACTGGTCTATTCCATTCTATGCTAAATCTGATTTCTTTGTGATCACTGCTCCCTAGCTCACTCCCTATTTCGATGTCATTAATTTGCGTTTCCCTGTTAGTTAACACTAAATCTAAAATATTATTTTCCCGTGTTGGTTCCTTAATGTGTTGCGTAAGAAAGCAATCGTCAATTAATTCTAGAAAATCTTCTGCTTCACTATTCCCTGTTTTGTTCAACCAGTTTATTCCGCTAAAATTAAAGTCACCCATGACATAAATACTGTTAGATCTAGATGCTCTAGATATTTCATCCCATAGATGCTTTGCTTCCATTCTGTCTAAATTTGGTGGCCTATATATTACTCCTATTATAATATTATTAGCTTTTTCGTTTAATTCAATCCAAATAGTTTCTGTGTGTGGCTCTGTTTTGATTCCCTCTTTGAGACTACATTTCAAATTGTCCCTAACATATATGGCTACTCCACCTCCTCGTCTAATATATCTATCTGTGTGAAATAGTTTAAATCCATAGTTTAAATCATTTATTAATTTATGTTTTTCAAGATGGAGACGAATTGTATTTGCAATTATTGATTCAAGTAACTTTCCCACAATAGACGTTAGGCTAATTGGCCGATAGTTTGACGCAAGTGATCTATCTCCTTTCTTAAAAATTGGTACCACATTAGCTACCTTCCATGACTCTGGCACTCTGCTTGACTCTATTGATTTATTAAATATGGTAGACAGTGGCTCGGAAAGCTCCTCTTTGCATTCTTTAAGCACCCTGGCAAACACTTCATCCGGCCCTGGGGATTTGTTTGGTTTTAGTTTTTCTAATTGTTTAATTACATCCTCCCTGGTAACTGCTAAACTAGTCAACCTGTCCTCATCCCCACCCACATAGACTTGTTCGGCTGAAGGCATATTGTTGAGTTCTTCTTTAGTGAATTCAGATATAAAATATTTGTTAAAAATACTACTCATCTCCTTGTCATTATCTGTTATTTGACCTGTCTCAGATTTTAATGGCCCTATCCTTTCCCTAATCTTAGTTCGATATAACTGAAAAAAACTTTAGGATTTGACTTTGCTTGCTCTGCTATGCGAACTTCATATAGTTTCTTTTTGCTTTCCTAATCTCTTTTTTAACATTTCTAACCAGTTGTATGAATTCCTGTTCTAAACTGACTTCCCCATTCTTAATCCTTTTGTACCAAGCTCTCTTTTTACCTATAAGGTTCTTTAAATTATTTGTTATCCACTTTGGGTCATTAGTATTCGATCTATTCAATTTGTATGGTATACTACGTTCCTGTGCTTTGTTTAGAATATTCTTAAATAAGTTATATATTAAATCCACATCGAAATCCCCTTTTACGTCACCTATCGCTGGGTTCATGTCTCGCTCCAAGACCGGCCCACACCCCATACCCAAGACTTTCCAATCTATTTGACCCAAAAAATTTCTTAGGCTATTAAAATCAGCTTTTCGAAAATCTGGCACTTTAACAGAATTTTCTCCTACAGGTCTATTCCATTCTATGCTAAATCTGATAACTTTGTGATCACTGTTCCCTAGCTCACTCCCTATTTCGATGTCATTAATTTGTGTTTCCCTGTTAGTTAACACTAAATCTAAAATATTATTTTCCCGCGTTGGTTCCTTAATGTGTTGGGTAAGAAAGCAATCGTCAATTAATTCTAGAAAATCTTCTGCTTCACTATTCCCTGTTTTGTTCAACCAGTTTATTCCACTAAAATTAAAGTCACCCATGACATAAATACTGTTACATCTAGATGCTCTAGATATTTCATCCCATAAATGCTTTGCTTCAATTCTGTCTAAATTTGGTGGCCTATATATAGCTCCTATTATAATATTATTTGCTTTTTCGTTTAATTCTATCCAAATAGTTTCTGTGTGTGGCTCAGTTTTGATTCCCTCCTTGAGACTACATTTCAAATTGTCCCTAACATATATGGCTACTCCCCCTCCTCGTCTAATATATCTATCTGTGTGAAATAGTTTAAATCCATTTATCTGATATTCAGCTAATAGTTCTCTATTTTCTACATTCATCCACGTTTCGGTAAGTGCAATAATATCTATTTTTTCTGTGCAGACAAGAGCATTTAATTCATTAATTTTATTTCTTAAACTTCTACTGTTAGTGTAATATATCCTAAGTGAATTGTTATTTTGAGGCCCTTTTCTTTCCCTGATCATTTTGCCAATTCTTTTCTCCCACGAACACATACTTTTATTACCTCCTTCCTCCAAATCAATTCCCATACCACTATCTACTAACAGTTTAAACCCAAACAAACACCTCTAACCACTGATTCCAACGAGTGCGCAACAGCAACAACCCCAGCCCTCGATAGATGCACCCCATCACGAGCATACATTTCATTTCTTCCATAGAAGCGTTCCCAGTTGTCTATGAAAGATATTGCATTTGATTTGCAATATCTTTCCAGCCGGCAATTGACACCAAGTGCCCTCGACATCCATTCATTTCCCACTCCCTTTCTTGGAAGAATGCCACATATGATCGGGATTCCTCCCTTGCTCCTAACTAATTCAATGGCTGTCCTAAATCTCTGTATTAGTTCCTCACTCCTAACTCGCCCAACATCATTACCCCCTGCACTAATACAAATAATGGGTTTGTTCCCATTTCCCGTCATAATATCATTCATGTTTTCAACAATATCACCAATTCCAGCCCCCGGATAGCAAACCCTTAATCTGTTCCCCCTATCTCTGGCACAAAACGTTCTGTCTAAATACCTCACCTGGGAATCTCCCACAACCAAAATTCGCTTCGGTACCGCCTTAACTTTCTGAGCAGCCTGAGGGGCCTGCGCTCCGCCGTTCCTCGCTGCAGGCGCACTACAGCACTCGTCCTCCAACACGGCAAATGAATTTGCCGTCCTTAGGGCGTCTGTAGGCGGCCTTGTCAAGGTCTTCTTAAGACCCCTGTCTTTCACTACTCTCCACGATGAGGTCTCGTCAACACTGGTCTCTTCCTTCGTTTCCTCTCGAAGTCTCAGCCGTCGTACCTCCTCCCTCAGGGAATCCATCTCTGCTCTCAGAGCTCCAACCAAACTCACCAAATCATTTACTAATCCTTCCATTATTGCAATAATAATGTTACTCCAGAGCTCCAGCTAACACAACCTCTCACTGTGACAGCACCTGATTGACTAGTCAGTCAGGTGCTGACTGACTAGTCTTATGTTCTTATGTTCTTTAGTGTGAGGACAGGCTATTTAGTGTGAGAACGGGTTGTTTAGTGTGAGGACGGGTTATTTAGTGTAAGAACGGGTTGTTTAATGTGAGGACGGGTTGTTGAGTGTGAGAACGGGCTGTTAATGTGAGGACTGATGGTTTAGTGTGAGTAAGGGTTCTTTAGTGTTAGGACAAGTTGTTTGGTGTGAGAAGGGTTGTATATTGTCGGAAAAACCGACACCATTTACTAATATTTAATACAATAGGCAGATAATATTGCTGCTGGTTTGTAATAAACAAATTCACTCATAGAAGATATGGCACAGTGGAAATTTCCTCCCCGTAGGAAACGAGATATTATTGCCACATGTCATTAATGTCACCACATATTAATGAGAATTATTCTTAATACAACAGTCTTTGGATTGTAAACGTCATAAAAAGATTGTCCTTGAATCAACTTAATTATCAGTACCAAATTCGAGTAAATGTAGGCCCTCTAACCACTTTTGACATCTGGACAAGAGAGCCAGGATGCGTGAGGGAGGGAGGGCCACAGATAAAGTCGGCCGATAATTTTAACATCAGTCGCTGAGGCAAATCTAGCTCTGATAATTCTCCCTTGGAAGGCTGTGTTATGGAAGTAGTGTTTCCGTTATGAACATATAACTACGTCTACTATCAAGGGAGGTGACTTTCTCGATTCCTATATTATCTAGCTTATTAGAGGCCTTTAATATTTAGATTTAGGATATATTCCGGTTAGGATACGAGACAGCGACATAACCAAGGTAAATTATTCCTGGGTCCTTATCTCACAATCAATATACTTTATTTCCCCTGATATAGCCGTCATATTAGGATTACTGCTGTTATTTGTGAGTGCCCTTTGACAGGTAGAACAGAAGAGGAACAAGAATTAACACTAGTAACTTAGTACTCCAGTACATGAGTTGAAGGCCACACCCACAAAGTGGATCGACGGGCTTGTTCATTCGTGTTCATACTGGTTGTCTAGGCCAAAATAAACAATAAGATAAGGCCCCCCCATTTTAGTTTTAACATATGTAGTCTAATACTAGAGTCTATGTTTACTAACCAATAATTTATATTGTTGACCACATATAAACCATAAACCCCCCAGAATGTGTAAGGAAGCGATTTGTGAGACATTTTAATTAATAAGAAATACAGGCCACTTTAACCATCACAGTTTGCTATCGAAATAAATATAAATTAACGTAAAATATAAATTACTATATAACTAAGTGATTGTAACCTATCCACCGCTGCCCACTGGATGGAAGGGGGGGGGGGGGGCAGTGTGCAGGACAAACATATCAATTGTGACACTAGCTCTCCACATATGTCAGTTGATTAATTTAGAAACTGTAATTGTAGTCGATCTCGAACCCACTGTTGATGTGACGACTTATAGTGAATTTTGTAACTGGTTCATCAAGATTGTAACTTGCTTAGCTAAATGAATTGTGTGGTTCAGTCTCTGAGCCCATTATATGCCTCTGTAACCCTTTCCAGTACCGCCCACAAGATGGGTATGGGCTGCATAATAAATGAACTAAACTACTATATAAATTAAGATAAATTTAATAAATATTTAAATGTTATTATTAACATAAATAATATTAATGATAATATTAACGATATTAATATTAACTCACGATATTATCCCGGCGAGATATTAACTCACAGATTAATTCCCGACAATTGTGAAGACTGGTTGTATAGTGTGGTGACTCGTTGTTTAGTGCCAGGACTGGTTGTTTAATGCGAGAAGGGGTAATATATTGCGAGTGATTGTTTAGCGGGAAGAAAAGTTGTTTAGTGTTAGGGCCGGTTGTATAGTATGAGGAAGGGTTGTTTAATATGAGTATTGGTTGTTTAGATGTTTTGGCAGGTAATTATTTTATCATGACAGACGCCGGTAAAAACAATAAATATTCGAGTTGGACAAGATAACGAGATGACGGCAAGCGCCCCACAGCCGCTAAGGTAAACACTAATTCGGGGAATGTAGAGATGTTAGTGGGTGCCACAGCTAATTGTAAGCAGTTGCAATCTTATCTTCCAGCTCAATATTCCTTGTGCAGACTAAAGTGGGAAATCAAAGAATATCGATGCTAAGCAAATTTATTTAAAATCTTCCTAATAAAATCCAGACACATTAAACTTAAGTCAGTTGCAAAAAATTTAATTTCTGAACACTCTTAAAAACGAAACGTTGTGCAAGCCTTACTATTAACAAGTTTTCCACATGGATAGCAAGTTATGATGGCCATCCCCGCCTCTCGTGGACAGGCCTTGAAGGTAGCAGCCAAGACGACTCCTTATATCACAGTGTACTTCAACTTCATGCCTTTGCTCTTGTACCTCCTCCCGTAGTAGGCTACAAAAAGCTTGTTGCTTTTAGAGGTGAGGGGTCTGATGAGGACCTTGGTGCCGCAGTAAATCTGGCTGGAGCCCACCGGGTAGGTCTTATTGCCCTTCGTGTTGAGCACGACCCAGTCCTTCTGGCAGCCGGTGGTGGAGTCCGTGTTGACGTTTAGTTTGTCAACACGCACCCTGCTGCCTCTTGGTGCCTGGGAAAGCAGAAACTCTAGCGATTTATTTTGCCTTAATTAGCACAAGAACTACGGCGAATGTCAGTGATGTTCAGTTTTCTGAGAGCTGCTAGGAAATTGTGGGGAAATACTACTTGTAGGCAAGTTAAAGTTAATAATTACTTGTTATGAATCAGGTAATTACCTGATTCTCACTATTGTTAATGTATGCATAATTATATGTTATGTAGTATTGGAACAGTCATACAGTTTATTGCATATTATAGTGTATTGTATTTTTTGTACATTGTATGGGAGTGGTGATGATGGCGTGCATAAGTGTACCTGTATTACACGTGTGAGGAGAGAGTCAGGTGTGCGCGTCGCTGTTGCCAAGTTTGCATTATGTTATATCATATATTATTCTATCTTTAACAACTATATTATTACAGAGTTATTTTCAAGATTATATAAGGTAGAACATACGTTTGTGTAAACGTGTCTGGGAGTAATGATTGCTGTATGTAAGTGTGTCTGTTAAGAATTCTTGTCAGGTTAGTTATGGCTAATGTGAGGGCGTCAGGCGTCTGAGCAAGAGGACGGGTCAGTAATTGGCTGTGGGCCGCTCTCACTGGTCGTGTTTTCTTAAGTTCTTTGTTTGTTTAATTCTGTGCTTGAATGTTTGTAATGAGTCTGGATAAGTAAATATACAGTGTATAAGTCATCCATATAATTATTTATGTCAGTGGTCATCAGCCTCAGTAGTGGTTAATTATAATTATTGAGCCATGATATTATCTCTGAATATATTACTGAATCTGTGTCCCTTTCTCAAGAGTAAACTGGTACTTTTATGTAACAGTGTTTTTACTTAAATACCCCTTAGATAGGACTGAAGTGTGATAGGCTAGGTGATTATTATTTACTGTGACGAGCGTACGAGCACAGCTCTAGCAGCGGAGGGTAACACTACTCAACAACAGCCAGCTATTATGATGCTGTCAAACATCGACAATGTTTGTCGTACTCACACCACTGTAAGCTGATAAACAAGCACGCCAGACTCCTCTCATCACCCTCACCCAGCCTTCCATAGGCCTCAGCACCCTCACCCAGCCTTCCATAGGCCTCAGCACCCTCACCTAGCCTTCCATAGGCCTCAGCACCCTCACCCAGCCTTCCATAGGCCTCAGCACCCTCACCTAGCCTTCCATAGGCCTCAGCACCCTCACCTAGCCTTCCATAGGCCTCAGCACCCTCACCTAGCCTTCCATAGGCCTCAGCACCCTCACCTAGCCTTCCATAGGCCTCAGCACCCTCACCTAGCCTTCCATAGGCCTCAGCACCCTCACCTAGCCTTCCATAGGCCTCAGCACCCTCACCTAGCCTTCCATAGGCCTCAGCACCCTCACCTAGCCTTCCATAGGCCTCAGCACCCTCACCCAGCCTTCCATAGGCCTCAGCACCCTCACCTAGCCTTCCATAGGCCTCAGCACCCTCACCTAGCCTTCCATAGGCCTCAGCACCCTCACCTAGCCTTCCATAGGCCTCAGCACCCTCACCTAGCCTTCCATAGGCCTCAGCACCCTCACCTAGCCTTCCATAGGCCTCAGCACCCTCACCTAGCCTTCCATAGGCCTCAGCACCCTCACCTAGCCTTCCATAGGCCTCAGCACCCTCACCTAGCCTTCCATAGGCCTCAGCACCCTCACCTAGCCTTCCATAGGCCTCAGCACCCTCACCTAGCCTTCCATAGGCCTCAGCACCCTCACCTAGCCTTCCATAGTCCCTGAGCCCCGTCACCTAGCCTTCCATAGTCCCTGAGCCCCGTCACCTAGCCTTCCATAGTCCCTGAGCCCCGTCACCTAGCCTTCCATAGTCCCTGAGCCCTGTCACCTAGCTTTCCATAGTCCCTGAGCCCCGTCACCTAGCCTTCCAGAGTCTCCCTTGAGCACCCTCACCTAGCCTTCCATAGTCCCTGAGCACCCTCACCTAGCCCTCCATAGTCTCCTCTGAGCACCTTCACCTAGTCTTCCATAGTCTCCTCTGAGCACCTTCACCTAGCCCTCCATAGTCTCCTCTGAGCACCTTCACCTAGCCTTCCATAATCTCCCTTGAGCACCTTCACCTAGCCTTCCATAGTCTCCCTTGAGCACCCTCACCTAACCCTCCATAGTCTCCTCTGAGCACCTTCACCTAGCCTTCCATAGTCTCCCTTGAGCACCTTCACCTAGCCTTCCATAGTCTCCCTTGAGCACCTTCACCTAGCCTTCCATAGTCTCCTCTGAGCACCTTCACCTAGCCTTCCATAGTCTCCCTTGAGCACCTTCACCTAGCCCTCCATAGTCTCCTCTGAGCACCTTCACCTAGTCTTCCATAGTCTCCTCTGAGCACCTTCACCTAGCCCTCCATAGTCTCCTCTGAGCACCTTCACCTAGCCTTCCATAATCTCCCTTGAGCACCTTCACCTAGCCTTCCATAGTCTCCCTTGAGCACCCTCACCTAACCCTCCATAGTCTCCTCTGAGCACCTTCACCTAGCCTTCCATAGTCTCCCTTGAGCACCTTCACCTAGCCTTCCATAGTCTCCCTTGAGCACCTTCACCTAGCCTTCCATAGTCTCCCTTGAGCACCCTCACCTAACCCTCCATAGTCTCCTCTGAGCACCTTCACCTAGTCTTCCATAGTCTCCTCTGAGCACCTTCACCTAGCCTTCCATAGTCTCCTCTGAGCACCCTCACCTAACCCTCCATAGTCTCCCTTGAGCACCTTCACCTAGCATTCCATAGTCTCCCTTGAGAACAGTAGGGTAAAATGCGACTACGACCGTGCGCACCACCTGAGCAGGTGAGCCAATTAGGCCCCTGTTGCTCAGGTGGTGCGCAGGTGTGTAGTCACAAAGGGTTCTGGGGGTTCCCCGGGGTGCGCGCGCGTGCCGTCCAGGGGGTAGGTAGGGGAAAGCAAGGTAGGGTAATCAGGGTAGGGTAATCAGGGTAGGGTAAGCATGGTAGGGGTAAGCAAGGTAGGGGAAAGCAAGGTAGGGTAATCAGGGTAGGGTAAGCAAGGTAGGGGTAAGCAAAGTAGGGATAAACAAGGTAGGGGTAAGCAAGGTAGGGATAATCAAGGTAGGGGTAAGCAAGGTAGGTTAAGCAAGGTAAGGTAACGAAAACAGGATAAGGAAGATAGGATAAAGACGGCAGGCAGAGTAACTATGATAGGGTAAGGAAGGCAAATTAAGGAAAGCAGGGGAACGAAGGCAGGGTATGAAAGGGAGGATGAGGAAGGCAGGGTAAGGAAGGCAAGGTGCAGGGGATAAGGTAAGGAAGGTAGGGTAAGGAAGGCAAGGTGCAGGGGATAAGGTAAGGAAGGTATGATTAAAGAGGTCAGAGTAAGGAAGGCAAGGTGAAGGAGATAAGGTAAGGAAGGTAGGGTAAGGAAGGCAAGGTAAAGAAGGTAAGGTAAGGAAGGTAAGGTAGGTAGGGTAAGGAAGGTAGGGTAAGACAGGCAGGATAAGGAAGGTAAAGTAAGGAAGAGTTGATAAAATATACTGGGTAAGGAAGGCGCGGTAAGGAAGGTAGGGCATGGTAGGAAGGATAAAGTTGGCAGGGTAAAGAAGGTAGGAAGGAAGGAAGTATCAGAGGAATGCGCCAAGCCATTACGGCTATATAGCACTGGAAAGGGGTCAGGATAAGGATTTGGGATGGGACAGGGGAAAGGAATGGTGGCCAATCACTTGGACGGTCGGGGATTGAACGCCGACCTGCATGAAGTGAGACCGTCGCTCTATCTGTATAATAATTAATACTTACAGTAATCCACCACTCGCAGAGTGTGCCCTTGGTGTGTGTGATCAAGTACCCCGGGGTCTGAATGATCCCGGAACTGCCCACCCAGGGCGCTCTGATCACCTGTCACAACAATACTCTTCATTAACATAACGTGGGGCAAAATTAGTTACAAAACAATCGTGGGTGGGGAAGAGATGGTAACAGTGGCGAACAATATAACAACATTAATTAGTAAGGAAGTAAACAGAGTAAGATGGAGACCAATAAGAAATGTTGTCGACGCCCTCTCTTTGGAAAATGATAATAGTACGCTTGATCACTGGGAGGACATCATAGTACCTGATCGATGGGTCTCACGGAGGAGCGTGACCTAAGCGGACTCTGTGTGGTATATGGCCCTAGGGCGGTACAGTGTTGCCTGGTCAAAGGGCGCACACAGGGGCTTAATCTAAGGGCGTTCATCATGATTCTTGAGCTAAGGAGGATTCATCTTTGTTCCTAACTTCAGTCAATCCAGCAGGAGAGTAGATGACTGGAGCGTAGTAGAGAACTCACGCGATGGCACGGGGAGGTAACGCGAGTAATGGAGATGTTAAAGCCAGGCCTAGTGATGGATTCGTCACTCTGGAAGGAGACTCCGTAGCTGAAGGTCGGTGACTTGTAGACGATTCGACGGGGCTGTCCACACAAGCTGTAAGGATAACCGTACAGAAGATGGTTTTGTATCAGCGTTGTCAAAGTGAGAGAGGAGGAAGATATAGATTATATATCAATGGTGAAGTGCATTTTTACATGAACATAACATCAGACCGCTAGCATGTCGCTCCGGTGGTGTGTTGATGTTGCTGAAACTTACATTTCCGTCTTACCGTAGGGAAGATGGAGCGTGACGTAGTCTCTACATACACCTCTTTTGGGCTTGTCTTGTAGATGGAAACTTACTAATTTGAATTTTGCCAATGACGGATTATCCTGCAGAAAATAACAAAAACAGAATAAATCAGCAAATTTTTACAAACCGAGAAGACTTGAGGTTCGTAATGGCTTAGTAGGCTACACACAGTATGCATTTGAATTTCTCACAAGATACAATTGACTACTGTTGCACTGTTGGTAAATCCATCAGTGGCCGGGCTGAAAGACTGTTCCGTGTGTTGTCTGGTTATACTCACTGAAAGACTGTCGTGGCGACACTGGAAGTTGTTGGGGTAGTCCCTGACGCCCAGGTTGGGAGAGGTAAAGTAGTAGACGACATTGTTGTAGGTGCTGAAGCTGCAGTCTGGTTGTGGCGGCGTCGAGGTCGTGGTGGTTGTTGTTGTGGTGGTGCTGGGGTTTGCTCTTGTTGTCGTACTAATGGTTGTACTTGGGGTGTTAGGGGTCGTTCTTGTGTCTGTGTTAGTGATGCTCTGAGTTGAACTTGTGGATTCTGGAGTCGTACTTGTAGTGCTGGAGGTCGTACTTGTGTCTGTGTCAGTGATGCTCTGAGCTGAACTTGTAGATACTGGAGTCGTACTTGTTGTACTCGAGGTCGTACTTGTGTCTGTGTTAGTGATGCTCTGAGCTGAACTTGTGGATTCTGCTAGAGTCGTACTTGTGCTGGACGTCGTACTTGTGTCTGTGTTAGTGATGCTCTGAACTGAACTTGTGGACACTGGAGTCGTACTTGTTGTGCTCGAGGTCGTACTTGTCGACTGAGTTCCACTTGTAGTATTTGTAGTATTAACTCTTTTGAAAGACAGATAATTTACATTTCATGAAACTTCAAATATACAAAAAACCTAAGTACACACACACTTTTAATTAATTTTAAAACACTTTGGCTTGGTGATGTTATCGCAGCGTGGACGGTCGCCACCTTGGCGGGAGCGCCGCAGTGTTATCGTGACCACGCTGGTGACCGCCACGGCCTGCCCTCCAGTCCAACCATGTGCCCGTTCCGATTCTTTTTCCTAGTGTATTTTTGTTACTGCCGTTATAAACACTACATTTCTAAATTTACTCTAAGTTGGATAGTGGTCATAAACAGAGCAAATCCATGACGAAAGCAGTGAAAGAAACATGTTTGAGGGAAAAGCTAATATTTTTCGCCAAAAATATAGAAAAGTGAAACTCACACCAACAAAATTTCAAGCAGTGATCTTGATAGTGCAGAAAATGATGTAGATTGTGAGGTGGTTGAAAAGGAAACAGCAGCTGGGGATGAGATTGAAAGTGAGGGGAGTGAGGATGGTGATGTTGATGTGGCTATCGATACAGCAGTCATACTTTGCGTCATTACATAATGAAATGTGAAAAAATCGCGGAGTTTTGATATAACACCAACAATAGTGTCCAATAAATATGTAAGTACTTCATTCATAACGATGTGCTGCCCGAAATCTTATCGAAGTATCCAAAATTTGCTTATTGTAGGTAAAGCTGCCGCCCAGTTGGGTGGGTGTGCAGCAAGACTAGTAACTGTGCGACTCATCATAGATGTAAAGTGCCTTGTATAGTGACTGTTGTGAGCCTCTTGCTGAATCACTTGTGACAAAAGATTATTGATGTGTGTATTTGTGTGGGTGATTAAATATGTATATGTATGTATATATATATATATGTAAATGTATGTATGAGTATGTGTACATGTATATATACCATTAATAATTTTGTAACTAGCGTCAAAAGATTGTTATTTGCTTAGCTAAACGAACTAGAGGGTTCAGTTCCTGAACCGATTATGTGCCTCTGTAATCCTTTACACCACCGCCCACGGGATGGGTATGGGGTGCATAATAAAGAAAGAAATTAATACAGCCACACGTGCAGGCCCTTCAATTGGAACTAGTACCCCCACGAATCCGACGGACCAGTAATGCTCAAGCCTGGTCAACTGACCACACTGCACCATTTCTACAGTTTTACTGGGACACCAGGCTTGACTGTCAAAGTACCAACCACTCCTCTGGGATTTTTATAATTACTTATTTGCGAGATTTATTGAAATTTTTGGCATATGAAACCACCTTGTATGCATCACAAAGCATGTCCAATGTTTCTAACTACAAAAAGAATGAGTAAGATGAAGTGAATGTAAACGAGCTTGCCAGATATTTGAGACTGACAATGTTGATGGAAATTGTGATGATGCCAATGATGAGTATGTACTGGTGAACAAGTAAATTGTGGCGTGTATTTGGTACCTACGCTCGTATATCAATGGACAGTGATAAGAATAGGCTAGGGTAAGTCACTGTCTCTAAAAGCAATACATCAGAGTGCCCCTTAAGCGGGTACAAACAGAATAATATCACAAGATCTGGATAGATGAACATGCACATAAAATGTGTGTGTGTGTGTATGTATGTATGTATATGTATATATGTCGTACCTAGTAGCCAGAACGCACTTCTCAGCCTACTATGCAAAGCCCGATTTGCCTAATAAGCCAAGTTTTCATGAATTAATTGTTTTTCGACTACCTAACCTACGTAACCTAACTTTTTTTGGTTACCTAACCTAACCTAACCTATAAAGATATGTTAGGTTAGGTAGGGTTGGTTAGGTTCGGTCATATATTTTAACTCCAATAAAAAAAAATTGACCTCATACATGAAGAAATGGGTAGCTTTATCATTTCATAAAAAAAATTGAGAAAATATATTAATTCAGAAAAACTTGGCTTATTAGGCAAATCGGGCCTTGCATAGTAGGCTGAGAAGTGAGTTCTGGCTACTAGGTACGACATATATATATATATATATATATATATATATATATATATATATATATATATATATATATATATATATATATATATATATATATATATATATATATATATATATATATATATATAAATATATATATATATATATATATATATAAATATATATATATATATATATATATATATATATATATATATATATATATATATATATATATATATATTGTGGGAACCGACCTGTGAGATTTATATTTATTTAATTTATATGAATTTATATTTACGTTAATTTATATACTTCGATAGCAATTTGTATAATGTTAAGTGGACTGTATTTCTGCAATAATCTCAATCTCACAAATCGATCCTCTACACATTAGGGGGGGTTTATTAGTTTATATATATGCAGCCAATCAAACTACAGTATTAACTACATACATTGATGAGGTTCCTTATCTTATAGTACAGCAGGTTAGTCCACCAGGTATAACTAGGGTGTAGACACCAAATTATCCTCTTTGAGGTAGCTTCCATATCACCCAGTAACTGGTGCACAAATCTTGCATCCTCGTCTTGACCTGTCAAAAGTGTGCTAGCTGTGAAGCCAGATACCTATATATGACAAGTATATCAGAGAAAACAGTACATGGAACATTAAAGACCTGGCTTAATTACCTTTAGTTTGAGGCGATTTCGCGATCTAACCGGGTCACCCTATATCCTGACATTAATGGCCATAAATGAATGATAAACGGGTTTCGGATAGACACTTAACTTGATATGTAGACAGCGTGTTGAAAAATGGTACACCTTTGGTTTCCATAACACTACGTCCAAGTAAATTTAACAGGAGCCGAATTTGCTCCCGTGTGAGCCTCTGGTCTAGTACAAAAAATGGCTGCATCTAACACTCCATTCTATTGACGTCTGGCCGACATTGTCCAGATATGATAGGAGCCAATTTGCTCCACACGTCTCGGAGGTGACACAACAATGGCTGCCCTCCTTCCTCACTCTCGCCTGGCCTACTTTGTCCAGATTTCAGAAAGTGATAGAAGGGTCACATTTACTCTACTTTAATATTGATAATTAAGTTAATTTATATAAGATGTTTTTATGATGGTAAAGTCCAAAGACTAATGTATTTAAGAATAATTCCCAGCAGAATAGCTGGTGAATTATAATAGTATGTGGTGATGATATCCCGTTTTCTTTAGACGGTAATTCCACTACAAGTTACGTTTTCTATGGGTAACTTGTTTATACAGTTTTTATCTGTATGATATTAAATGGTGTCGGATTTTCCGACATATATATATATACATATATATAATATATATATATATATAATATATATATATACAAAATATATACAAGTTCTCAATATACATGGACAAATAGTCTCACCAGAATAATTAATCTACCCTACTGAACAAATAAACAGTACACAGACTTATCGTGACACAATGTTTCCAAACTGAAGCTCACAGGCCTACAGCCCACATCACCCCCCCCCCCTCCCTCCTAGACAAAAGGGATGGTAAACGATTACTTTATTTAACCCAAATAAATAAATGAGAAAAGTAATCGTGCTAACACACACATAAAGTAAAATAAAATATATATTGCAACATGCAAATTACATTACTAAAAGTACAACAAGTTTATTAAAGGTAAATATAAAAGTAATGACAGAATTAAGAGGTGACGTTGGCAACTCCACAAGTGAACATGTACAATTTCCTGGTCCAAAAGCTGACCAGACATGGACAGGTATTAATCAGGTGAATAATGCAAGTCCGCTCCTCTTCCACCTAATGTTGCCAAGTTCTACTGGACTTTACAAAAGCATACACATGTACATATAAACAAATTAATTTCCACAATTTATGTTACATGAAATAATGTGAGCATCCATAACCAGGGCTTCGTAACACACCCTCACCTCCGAGAAAAAAATGCAATTGATTGAAGATCAATGACATTTTTTCTGAAAGTAAGAATGTAATAAAACAATTAAAATGAAAATTTAAAATCAACATGTCTCATATTATTACGTTTCATCAAACACAAAACTCCGAGATAAAGCTTCTGCAATTACATTTTGCCTACCAAGAATGTGCTGAATCTCTACATTGAACTCTTGCAGGAAAAAGGACCATCTTAGAATCCTTTGATTATTAATTTTCATCATGTTGATGAAGACAAGTGGATTGTGATCTGTGAAAACTAATACTTTATTACCTGACAGGTAAATTTCATATTTCTTAACAGATAGGATGAGACCTAGTGCCTCTTTTTCCACTACTGAACAGTTCTTCTGTGCTTTATTACATTTTCTAGAGGAATAGTAAACTGGGTGTTCAATATTATCAAGGCCAACCTGTATAAGAACTGCACCGATTCCTAAGTCAGACGCATCAATATGCAGGATAAAAGGTCTGTCATATTGAGGGCTGGATAGAACAGGTGACGTAGATAGTATTCCCTTTAAATTCTGAAATAAAGGTTGACAATCTTGTGTCCACTTAAATTTCACTTGCTTTCGCAACAAATTTGTTAATGGGGTTGTTACCTAGCAGTAAAATAGGTACGTGGGTGTTAGTCAGCTGTCACGGGCTGCTTCCTGGGGGTGGAGGCCTGGTCGAGGACCGGGCCGCGGGGACACTAAAGCCCCGAAATCATCTCAAGATAACCTCAAGAAGATGGGACAGCAACTGTAGAAAAATTCTTACAGTACCGCCTGTAGTAAGCATACATTCCAATAAATATTTAAACTTCCTTTTTACTAGTTAACACTGGATAGTCCACTATTGCTTGTATGTTATCTTGCAAAGGAAGTATCTTACCCTGTCCCACTTCCTGTTCATCATAGATTATAGTGCCCTTTGCCCCACTACACTTGTTGACATTTATTATTAAATTGGCATTCTGCAACAATTGAAATAATTTCTTAAGACCTGACAGATGGTCTGTCCAACACTTACTATACAAGACTATATCATCTAGGTATGCCCTGCGATTTGGCGCGTCCTTAAGCAGAAAAAATTCATGTTTCTGGAAAGTGGCAGGAGCATTTCTCAAGCCAGAAGGAATTACATTAAATTCATATGCACCATCAGGTGTAATAAAGGCTGTCACTTTCCTAGCATAATCACTTAGAAAGATCTGACGGTAACCCTTAGACAAATCAAGTTTTTATACAGATTGAGCATTACCAATCTGGTCTATACACTCTTCTAACAATGGTAAGGGGAGCACATCAACTGTTGTTACCTTGTTTAATTTACGATAGGCCACACATAACCGCCAGGTTCGCCCTGGGTTTGGTACCAGCAAACAGGGAGAACCCCAACTTTAGCTTGGACGTATGATTTTATGTTGAAGTAGAAAATCCACTTCCTGCTCTATGAGTTGTCTTTTCTCGAGATTCACTCTGTATGGATGCTGTCGAATTGGAGTGTTGTCAAGCAGTTGGATGTCGTCGGTGATGAGATGAGTCTGAGTGAGTATCTCCCCCAAACAGATTCGCATGTGTGTCCAGCAGGACCTCGAACTCATCACGCTGCTGCTCCTGTAAATGACATAGCATCTCCTTCCCTCCGGAACTGGAACTGAGATAAGGAATGTTAACATCTTTCCCCTCATTACAATCCTCCTCAGGTGGTAGCTCCTCCTGACCAAAACAACCTACAACACCTGCTCCACAATAGGCTTTTAAACTATTTAAGTGTACAATCATGTGTTGTCCTGAAATATTAGGGTTAGACACTTTATAAGACAAATCTCCCAACTTTTCTACCACTTGGTAGGGTCCTGTCAAACTTATGGGACATGGAAGTCCCTAGACAAAGTTTCAACACCAACACCAAATCACCAACAGCAAACGACCTGAGCTTTGTCTTAAACTTCTTGTCATATCGCTGCCTCATCTCTTGCTGAGTCTTCCCAAAATGTTTCATAACCAACTCTTTTGCACAACACAACTTGTTCTTGACATTACTCAAGTAGCGACCACTCTGATCAACAGAGACATCACCAAGCAACCTCTCTTGAAGCATCTTCAATGGACCTCTTACCTGGTGTCCGAACACGAGATCAAATGGAGAACAACCAAGTGTCTCTTGTAACCCTTCTCTGGCTGTGAAAAGAACAAAACGAAGATTTTCGTCCCAATGACGTGGATAAGTCTCCCCTGTAGTCTTCAACATCTGCTTTAATATTTGATGAAAACGCTCAATTCCTCCTTGACTTTGTGGATGGTAAGGACTAGTATACTTATGTTGAATCCCATGAGATTCACAAAAAGTTCTGAAAATTTTGGAATAAAAATTTACCCCATTATCAGTCTGGATAACACGAGGCATCCTAAACAAGGAGAAAAATCGCTCTAGACACTTGATAAGATTCTGAGCCTTAGTATTCCTCAAGGCATACGCCTCAGGAAATCTCGTAGTCATGCACATCAAGGTGAACAATAATATATTACCTGACTTAATTCTCGATAAAGGACCTACACAATCCATGACAACATAAGAGAAAGGTTCTTCTGGAGCTATAATAGGTTGTCATGATGCTCTTGGCACAGATTGATTGGGCTTTCCCACAGTTTGACATGTTTCACAATTATGGCAATATCTGACCACACCTCTCTTCAATTTAGGCCAGTAAAAATACTTACATATTTTATGGTACATATTATTTATACCTTGGTGACCTCCCTTAGACTTATCATGTGCAGCCTGCAAGACCTGCTCGCAATATTCCCTGGGGATAACTAGTTGGGTCCTCGTCTCACAATCATCTGATGAGGGAGCTCCCTTAGTTCTCCATCTTCTCATTAGAAGTTGATCCTTGAAGAAGAAACCCGTCCCGTCCTCCAATGCATCTACATTAGCAGTGGCTTCAGAACTACACTCAGTTAAACTGGGATCAGTATTCTGTAAAGAACTCAGACTCAGAAGCGAGCGGGCAAGTAGCTAGCAACTTGATCTCCTTTCCTGACTCTGGCTGGTCAGAATAAAGCAGTCACAGCTACTGCAGTCTCACTCTCGACAACTGGTTCAGAAGTGGAGACAAGCGGACATGTCACAGATAACTCAGCCTCCTCACCTTCACCTTCCTTGTGGTTAGGGCTTGACGGGGCTTCTACTAATGACTCACTCTCATCATCCAACTGAGTCATGAAGGAATCCTCAAGATCCACCTCCCACTCCTTAACTGAAGGGGTCTTGGTCTTGGGAACATCCACCTTGGTTGTAACAGGTTTACTATCACCCGTTTTCCCCAATGACCTGGTCTCAACACATGCAGGGTAAATAATACCATTTACATCAGGTTGAGCCAGTACACTATTAGGGTTAATTAACATTATTGGACACTTGGTGCCTTCAACCTTACGGTTCCCAAAATCATTCCCTAGAATAATGTCCACTCATGGAATGGGCAACTGTTTACTCACACCAACATTACACCACCCGGAAGTATAAGTTGAATCAAGATATATTTGTTTTAAAGACACTTGTTGCACACAACCTGCAATACCTTGTAGTAGTACAACCTCACCAAGATCTCTTGTATCAACATCAGCAAGCACATTATTGGAAATAAGAGACTATGAAGCTCTAGCATCACGGAGTATTGTACAGTCTTACTACTACCATCTTTACACAGTAATGTACCTGTGGACATAATGGTTTAATCTCAGTCATCCAATTGGGACTGACTAATACATGGTGAATTATTTGATTGCAACCCTTTACTCATGATGAGACCAGTTGGTCTTAATTCAGGATGCAAACTAAAACGAGAATTAATCACATGTCCTTTCCTCTTACAATGAGTGCAGTATCTGACAGTGGTCACACCTGTTGAACCTACTGCAAGTTTAGAATTCACATTACTAGGATTTTGTATCCCTGTCAATGGTTTATCAAGTTTAGTTTTTGTAAGAGAAGAGTTTATGAGAGCAGCTGGACAATTAGTACTGGGTTTGTTCTGATAAGCATTTCTGTGAGCATTATAATTTACTCAAGTGTGAAAATTTTGTGACTGGGCTTTAAAATGTGCCCTTGTTAACAATTCATGCTCATCAGCGAGCTTAGAGAGCTCATAAATATCTGTGGTGCTTTTTTGTTCCACCATAAAAGTAGATAATATATCTGGGACACATGATAAAACTTCTGTAATAAGAAGATTTTTAAGAGTTGCAAACTCTGTAATAGAAAGTGATTTAAGCCATCTCTCATAATAATTAGTTTTTAACTTAGTGAAATCAGCAATGATTTGTTCATGTGCCCTCTTTAAATTACGAAATTTCTGTCGACGTGCCTCAGGATTTAACTGGTATGCATTTAAGATGCGGTTTTTGACAAACTGGTAGAGAAAACTATTTGCATCAGGAAGAGATGCAATTACTTCTTGAACCTTCCCCCTGAATTGATTCTGCATTATAGCTACTCACTGGTCTATAGGCCAGTCCATACTGACTGCAATCTTGGAAAAATGAGAAAAGAAAACCCTCAGGGTCTTCCTCATTGAACTTGGGCAATTCGACATATTTATTTATCTTAGATTGAGGGTTGGTATTATTTGGAATATTGCTAATATTACCATGTCCAGCTGCCAGTCTCTGTGTCTCTACTCTATTATTATCCTCTGCCATTTGTCTTTTAATTTCTAATTGTCTACTTTGTTCTTCTGCTTGTTGTTTCCTTGCTTCCTTTAACTGCAACTGAGCTACTAGTCTAGCATTTTGTGCCTCAATGTCTCTCTGTTGAGCTTTTTCCTCAAAATTCATTTTTTTTCTGCTGAGCCTCAAGCCTAGTGTTTGCATAAAACAAATATATGAAAGTTCTCAATATAACAAATAAGTATTCACTTCAATATCATTACAGAATAAGAAGGCTTATATATACACGGAAAAATAGTCTCACCAGAATAATTAATCTACCCTACTGAACAAATAAACAGTACACAGACTTATCGTCACACGATGTTCCAAACTGAAGCTCACAGGCCTACAGCCCACATCACCCCCCCCCTCCCTCCTAGACAAAGGGGATGGCAAACGAGTACTTTATTTAACCCAAATAAATAACTGAGAAAGTAATCGTGCTGACACAGATATAAATTAAAATAAAATATATATTGCAACATGCAAATTACATTACTAAAAGTACAACAAGTTTATTAAAGGTAAATATAAAAGTAATGACTGAATTAAGAGGTGACGTTGGCAACTCCACAAGTGAACATGTACAATTTCCTGGTCCAAAAGCTGACCAGACATGGACAGGTATTAATCAGGTGAATAATGCAAGCCCGCTCCTCTTCCACCTAATGTTGCCAAGTTCTACTGGACTTTACAAAAGCATACACGTGTACATATAACAAATTAATTTACACAATTTACCTTATATGAAATAATGTGAGTATCCATAACTAGAGATACATAACAGTACCTTCTTTCAATACTTTTTTGACTGAAGTGATGCAAGGTTTTTCATACTCATAACAATAATGCCATTCCCAAAGACAATACAGACACACTCATAAAAGTTAGAGCAGTACTGGAATATCTAACATAGATTCGAAACATTCTACATTTCTCAGAAAAATCTGTGTCTGGATGAAGGCACAATGTCATGGAGGGGCCATCTATCTTTCAAGGTTTATAATCTAAATGAACCTGATAAGGATGATGTAAAGCTGTACATGCTGGTTGAATCCAATACTGGTTACATCTATGATTTTGAAGGAATGCAGGAATTGGGAATGATGTTATGACCCAGGTATTTCCTAATTATCTGGAACCTGAATCCTAATTATTCAAATTTATGCATATTTATACATTCATCAAACCTAATTTAACATTGTATTTCAATTTACGTCAGTGTTAGCCAATCGAGAGTTGTTTATCATGAAGCCAATATGCCTCTCCAGTCATGGGCTTCAAATAATGAAAAATTAAATAAACTTATAGAATCAGATTTTCCCGACCACCAGAGAAAATGAAGGTATTAGGTGTTGAATGGGAAACATCAACGGATCAACTTAGCATCAGTTCGGTAGAAACTGAAACTGCTAACTTAACCATAAGGAAACTGCTCTCCCAAATAAACAAATCCTTCAACACCTTAGGACTCTTAAGTTCATTATTAATTAAGGGGCAAGTTGTTGATGCAGGAATGCTGGATGGAGAAAATAGGCTGGGATGATCCTCTGACTCCTAAACTTCAAGAAAATTGGCAAGGGTTAGTGAAAGATTTAAATGTCATAGAGTCTATTAAGTTTCCTGGAACTACTACTAATCAAGATCAATCAATTCACCTGCATGTGTTTTGTGACGTTTCAGGGCGTGCTTACGGTACTGCAGCATACCCAGTACTTATACACACAGTACTTATACAGTACATACCCAGTGCTTACGGTACTGCAGCATACCCAGTAACTAACGGGCAAGCCAATTTGCTCTCATCCAAAGCCAGAGTGGCACCGTTAAAGAAGCGGTCATTGCCATAACTGGAATATAGCCTTATTACTAGGGGTAAGGCTAGCTCATTATCTGACCAAAATATTGACTAACATCCACTTTCAACAAACAGTGGTGTGGCTACATAATATGAAGGTGTTATAGGTTATAGTGGGTACGCAATAATAATAGCAAAAACCCCATATATTAGTAACCGCATGAAAGAAATTCGAGATTTGTCAGCTGGATACACACTCCAATATGTCCCAACTAAGGAGAACCCGGCTGACTATCTCTCCAGAGGACTGACATTAAAACGAATATCTGAAGCCGAGATGTGGTTCCATGGGCCTCAGTGGCTAGTCAGTGACCAGTGGCCTAAACAAAAGCCACAAGTCATGGTAACCAATGTCACTGCTCCCACTGAGATCCCAGAGTAACACTTATCAGTAAGTGATTGTACTCAGCACTCTAATTTAAACAAACTTCTTAAGAGTAACACAAAGAGTGTTTGATTTCCTGCAAAAGGTGGGAATCAAACATAAGTTCCCTAGTGTTCTAAAATTCTGAGTAAAACAAGCCCAAGTACAAACGTGTGGCAATTACTATGAAAGCCTCCCACCTAAAATCATCATTGATCTGGGTCTTTGAATTGACCTACAGAATCACATCATTCTGCATTTTGGGGGACGAATTCAACACACACAAATGTTGATCTTGAAGTAAAACATCCTTGGTTACTCCCCTGGAATCACTGGATAAGCAGATTGCTTGTGCTTTATATTCATGAGAACTGCACACTCCAAGGTGGGGGTACTAGATAACCTCACATCCTTAAGACAGTACTACCGGCTTCCTCAGTAACGTCACAGCCAGACTGTGAAGTCAATACTTAAATCCTGCAATGTTTGCCAGAGGTATGATGATCAGGTGTGTCCTTACCCACGACCTCCACCACTTCTTAAGGAACGAGTAGTGCACCTTCGTCCCTTTGAGACCACTGGAGTGTATTTAACAGGAGCTATAACCCTAACAGTCACAAGGGACAAAATCCCTGTGAAGGTATTTTGCCTCTTCACTTGTGCCACCTCTCAGGTAATTCACTTAGAATTACAAACCAGTTCTGAATGTCCCAGGGTGATAATCTCAGACAACGGGTCCAACTTGGTGGCTGGTGAAGCATGCCTGAGATGTGGTCTAGGATCATCCAGTTGTTCGTACTGCCCTGAGCCAACGGCATTGCTACTGGAAATTGATATCGTCCAGAGCACCATGGCATGAGGGCTTCTACAAGAGGATGGTGGGGACGGTGAAACACTGTCTAAGGAAAATCTTACTGGGCCATAAAACCGATCTCCAGGAGTACCAAACCGTTGACATGGAAATTGAGTCGCGAGTCAATACCCAATCGCTGACTTACCTCTCTGATGATAACTCTCAACATGAGCAATTAAGGCTATCTCATCTGATGTCTGGAGGACCTCTTACCTCTATTGCCTCCCTCACTGACGAGGAACCAAGAGAACCTTCATAAATTGGAGAGAGCGACTTGATTCAGTTATAAACACTTGTCCAGAGTAATCAGTCGGTGGAATAAAGTTTGGACTCGAGAATATTTAACTGCTCTGCATAAGTATCACATAGGGCAAACAACCCCTATAACAGAGTCTAATTAAAGCTTGACAATGTTGTTCTGATGGACAGTGACGGTCCACTACTGAGTGGCCACTAAGCTGTATTGTTTCTGTTCACCCAGACAGCCAGGGTATCTTGAGGATAGTAAAAGTGTGAAGTGCAAGGGCACCACTAGCCTCAAGACATTAGAAAAACTATCACCCTTGGAGTTACCAGGAGATAAAGTCGCCTGAAGACCTCCACAACCTGCAACTCTAGTACAGGACGTCTTGTATGAACTGCTGCATACAAGTGAAAAATCAAATTAAAACAATATTTTCATAATTTTGATGAGAAGTAATAAAGTGTTCGGTCAGTCCTAAACAGTGGACTCCGACCCATGTTTCTCCCACCCCGGAATTATGTGAGAAAATTTCCCACAGCCGAGGTGGAAAACAAATGGGAATGGGAAAATGGTAAGCAAATTCTATTATATATATATATAAATATATATATATATATATATATATATATATATATATATATATATATATAATATATATATATATATATATATATATATATATATATATATATATATATATATATATATATATATATATATATATATATATATATATATATATATATATAATCTTTCAGAGGGTATAGACTCATTCCTTTCAATGTTTGCTGCTGATGAAAAAATTATGAAAATAATCAAGAGAGAGGGAAAACAGAGACTACAAGAAGACCGGGGACACATTGGAGGAATGGTCTAGAAAAATTGCTACTAAAGTTTAACTCAAGCAGGTGTAAAGTAATGAAACTAGTTGAAGGAAGCAGGGGGTCGAACACAAGGTACCATCTGGGAGGTGAAATCTTTTAAGAGTCAAGTAAAGAGAAAGATCTGGGGATTGATATCACACCAAACCTGTCCCCAGAAGCCCAAAGCAAACTAGATACCATCAGCGGCGTACGCAAGATTGAACAACATAACAGTTGCTTTTAGTTACTTGTGTAAAGAATCATTCAGAACCTTGTGATGTGAGAACCATGTCAGACCAATCCTAGAGTATGCAGCTTTTCACTGGAGTGAAAAGTATTCACTCCATTCGCTGGAGTAATCAATTTTCGTTAATAAATTTATCATTTTTACTGGAATTAATTTATGCAGCCACGATTTGCAGTGTCAGTGAATATAATGATAAATTGTATCTCCACTCCAGATCTTTGCTCGTTCATTTAATATCGTCTAAGTTAATTGACTACATCATGAGAAAAGAGGTGTCGCCACATAATACTTTTATTGTGACCTAAATATTCGTCATAACGCATTTCCTTCCATATAATTTATGCTTGGAACCCCTACTGGGAGCTATGTGCATGCGCGACTTTCGAGCAGGAAGGGAGAGAAGACCCAATACTAGCGAGAGAGAGACACAAGACAACCGCCATTGCATAGGTGTTCCGAAGTCTGCTTGTCTAGATTAGTCTTAATTTAGGAGCATCTGGCCATCTACAGACTCCAGACTGATCCTGCAACTTCCATTTTACGGACACCACGTTCGGCAGGGAAGACTAGTATCATTAATTGTTTTTAAGAGGCCTTTAAAATAGAATTTGGTTACGTCCCTGTTAGGTTCGTTACGATGTTTGGAGACACCAAATCCTACATAAGTGTACCGCTGATCCCCAGATCCATTTAGAATTTACTATTAAATGAATGATTCTAGGGTTTGGAGTGGAATTTACATAATATTTGCATTTCAGCTGGAGTAGCAGTGTAGGCGAGACCTCAGCGTCCACCACGATCACGTGTTTCAAGGATCATTATCTCAGGGCTGATTCCAGACTGTAGTAAAGATTGGACGTCAGCTACGTTCCTCTGCCACAACTGAGATTTAATTAGTTCTTATTGTAGATCGTTCTCTCTCAGTGTAAAAATCATACATACATACTATATTGCATTGATTACTTATTATTAATTTTTATCGTGCAGTAGTATTTTTGCATTACAATTTACTAACCAATATAATTTATGTGTATGCATATTATCATTATTATTAACATATAATATATGTTTCACGTAGACTAACCTCATAGTTAGTCCCCCCATCCCCCCAAAATGGCAGGAGAAGCTGGTTCTAGAATGTACAGAATTTAACGGTTCATTGCTTAATAGAGTAATAGAATTTAATTACATTTAATCATAGAGATCCATAAGTCACTGGTTCTCTCATTTAACTTCGCATTCTGGTCCTTCGAACTATCTTAGATTTAATCTTTATTTGCATTCATAGAATTATACATTTATTAGTATTAAATTAGAGCCAGATTTCCCCACAACCATAGTGAGGAGTCAGGGAAATTAAATAGTGCAAGCAACCATCATTATATGTGACCAAGAGGGAGATAAGTCATGGATGAGCATATTTGATAAGACTTGGAGATAAGATGTCGACTGGATGCGACGTTCAGTGTGTAAAAATGATGTCATTGCAGGAGCATGTCGTGTGCAAGAGTCTTAAGACGTCACTTGTTGAGAGGAAAGCCTGAAGAGAAGGACGCACTTCGTCGCTCCAGAGGAAGAAAGATATTGTGGCTTATAGAGAAGAATTTGTGGGGAGTTTCGCGAGTGAAGTGTGAGGAAGCTGTCGGAGGGCGATTGGTGACGTGTCTCTTAAACGTGTCACCGAGTAGGAGCGACCTGAAGCTAGTTGGATGGTCGTGCCCTGAGGAACCACGGTGGTGAATCCTTCAAGAGGATTTATTGAGCAGGTGTACCTGGTTGGCTCCTGTTCCTTGACCTTTCTCACGCAAGTCAAGATCGAGAGGAGCCGATCAGTGGCAGTCAAAAGAGAGTTGTGTGGGCGACTAAGCAGAGTGCCATATTTGGTCGTCGTGATATCTCTATATTTACGGTAAGAGCTTAGTATACTGCCACATGTTGCTTAATGCAGTGAGATCGTGTGCCCAGCGATTTTGTATGGCGTTTATGAATGTAGATTAGTAAGTTTGTGGGATAATGAAATGATATAATGAGTTTAAGGAGAACTGGCATAATGAAGGTGGGAGAGACACATGCTCACTCGGCCGGGGTCAGTGTCTGACTGAAGTCTGAAGGGGAGAGGCTCCCGGCGGACGAAGATTTTTGGTGTGGACTCGTCCAGGTAGGGAAGTACCCCCACAGTAGAGACCGGTGCATGGAATGTGAAATTGTGAGGAGAATTTTGTTTAATGAATGTTATTTGTGTTTCGACGGACGGGAATAGTTTATTATTTTGTTGTAGTGGAATAATGTAGTGGTTTATGTATGTAGTGGTTGGTTTATGTATATAGTGTAGTGGTTTATGTATGAGGGACGTGATGCGTCCAGAGTTGATGTACCAGTGGTACATGGTGGACACGATTCGTCATTAAGTGATGTAGTAGTGATATAGAAGAAGCTGCAAGAGTATCTACATATTTGAGGACCCACTAATGGATGGTCCTAGTCCAGGAAGATCAATCACCAGATTTGTTGTGTAGCGAGATTAGCTGGTCATCCAGAGAAGATACAGAGGATTGTGAGGGCATCATGATATGCTTGAGAGGTGGATGGAGTCATGTAGTATGCCTAACACAATGCAAGGTGAGAGCGTTTGAGGTTTTTTGATGGTGTTAAATTTTATGTAAAAAAAAGAAACTAGCCCAGACGGTGAGGTGACTGAGGCACAGCAGGTGGCTGGAGTGAAGCAGGCAGCAGCCTATCAGAGACAATCACATGGTATATTGTTCACAGGGAAGAGTGATCCTATTTTTGTAGAACCATTACCTGATATTACCAGGTTATTCTTAATTATTTATTGTTTGTAATAAATGTTTGTCTGTTAGACAAGCGATTTTGACCTTCTCCTGGCGATGATTTGTAATAGGAAACAGAGAGATATAATTGCAGGCCGAACAACAGTATACAGACCACAAAAAGGGGAGCTAGAAGGAGGTCACCCTAAGACTAGGAGAGAGAAGGTAAGTCATGGTGGCTCAGTTAGGGTGTTCTCATGATAATGGGCCAGTTCTGAGCCAAATCCACAATAGTATGACGTTGAGCCCCTTCTCCATATTTAAGTTCATTACCGGGTGGTGACTCTCCAGTGTGCGCTCTGCTGGTGTTAGTAGTAGAGGTGGTGAAAGGAGGATATTATTACTATTACTTTTTAATTTTATTGGCGGCTCCTTGACGAGGTGAAAGCCCAAGGGAAAATTGGGTGACACCTGATATAGAGAGCTCAGGGTTCCCTGATGGTACACACACACACACACACACACACAGTTGATTGACAGTTGAGAGGCGGGACCAAAGAGACAAAACTCAACCCCTGCAAGCACAAATAGGTGAGTACACACACACACACACACACACACACACACACACACACACACACACACACACACACACACACACACACACACACACACACACACACACACACACACACATACACATCAGCCGCGAGGAGGGAGCGCAGGGAGAACGAAAGGAATCAGGGAGCCACAACCCCAAGCCCTACAATCCCAGAGGGGAGTGGGGAACCCTCCACAAGCAGCTCAACAGACACAGTGAGAGAAGCACCTCCCCCATCCTCCACCCAATAGATGCCCTACCTGCCCCAACCCCTGGTGCCCAAGATGCCGACCTAGGGCACCCTCCCCCCTCCCCAGGATCTCCCTTCTCCCCCCCACGCCATCCCTTCTCCCCCCCCAAGCCCTCCATTCTCCCCCCCCCCAAAACCCTCTAGTATCCTCCACCCTCCTGAGCCATCCCTTCTCCCCCACTCTCCTCAGCCCTCCCGTTTTCCTCATCCCCCTTGGCACTCCCTATCCCCCAACCTCGTGCCCCATTCCCCCAAGCCCTCCCTCCTCCCATACCCCCCCCCCCCAAGCCTCCCCTTCTCCCACACTCTAGAAAGCCTCCCCCTCTCACCCACTCCCCCAAGCCTCCCCCTCTCACCCCCCCCAAGCCTCCCCCCTCTCACCCCCCCAAGCCTCCCCCCTCTCACCCCCCCCCAAGCCTCCCTTGCCCACCCACCCCAAGCCCTCTTTTCTCCCCAACCCCCCCAAGCCCTTCCTCCTACACCACCCACCCCGTACCAGATCCTCCCAGCCACCCTCACACCCCGGATCCCCCAGGTCCCCTTTCATAGGCTCTCCCATCCCGGTCCCTCCCTGTTTCCCTGCTTCAGGGGAAGCAATAGGATCTGAGAAAGGACAGAACAGAGTCAGCTTCAGGGTGATGTACTCGAACATAGATGGGATCACAAGCAAGGCAAGTGAACTAGGGGAAAGAACACAAGAAGTGAACCCAGATGTAATCAGACTCACAGAAACAAAACTCTCAGGCATCATAACGAATGCAGTGTTTCCCCAGGACTACACTGTAATAAGGAAAAAGAGGAAAGGACGGGGAGGAGGTGGAGTGGCCCTACTAATGAGAAAGGAATGGAGTTTCAAGGAGATGGTCATCCTGGGCTGTGACGGATTCAGAGACTACATAACAGGCACAATGACAATGGGAAGACCGAAAGTAGTAGTAACAGTGATATATAACCCTCCACCAAATGACAGAAGGCCAAGGCAAGAGTATGACAACAATAACATGACAGTTAACACTATAATTGAGAAGGCAGCCTCTGCTTCCTGCAGAAATAGATCCCATCTGCTCATCATGAGAGACTTCAGTCACGGAAGGATAGACTGGGAGAACAGGGAACCGCATGGAGGAGAGGATACATGGAGAACCAAACTAATGGAGGTGGCGACAAGAAACTTTCTAAGCCAACATGTCAGGGAATCCACTAGGATGAGAGGAAACGATGAACCAGCGAGACTCGACCTAGTCTTCACTCTGAACGACTCCGACATAAGAGAAATCGGCTTTGAGGCCCCAGTAGGAATGAGCGACCACAGTGTACTGGGGTTTGAGTATCTGGTTAAGGAAGGGTTATAGAACTCGAGAAGGGGTACTGAAAAGAAAAAAACTGGCATTCAAAAAGGGAAACTATGAGGAGTTAAGAAAATTCCTAACAGATATAACATGGGAAAAACAGCTCAGGGGAAAGACGGCCCAAGACATGATGGACTTCATCACGCAGAAGTGCAAGGAAGCAGCAAACAAGTTTGTCCCAAAGGAAAACAATGAAATGAAGATGAGAAACCCATGTTTTTTTTTTTTGAGATATATACAAGAGTTGTTAAATTTTTGTACAGCCACTAGTACGCGTAATGTTTCGGGCAAGTCCCTGGAATACGACCCCCATGAAGAATCGTTTTTACAACCAAATATACATTTTACTGTTGAGTTAAACAGAGGCTACAGTTAAGGATTTGCGCCCAGTAAATCCTCCCCGGCCAGGATACGAACCCATGGCAAAGCGCTTGCGGAATGCCAGGTGAGTGTCTTACCACTACACCACGGAGACTGGTTTAATCAGAGATGTAGGCTAGCTAAGCAACAAAGTAAAAGGGCGTGGAGAAACTATAGGAATAACAGGACACTGGAGAGCAGAGAAAGATACCAGAATGCCAGGAATGAATATATCAGGATGAGAAGAGAGGCAGAAAGACAATACGAAAATGACATCGCAAGCAAGGCAAAGACTCAACCTAAATTGCTGCAGAGCCACATCAGGAGAAAAACAACAGTAAAGGAACAGGTAATGAAAATAAGGATACTGGCAGAAGGATTCACTACAAACGACAAGGAAGTGTGTGAGGAACTGAAAAAGAAATTACAGGACGTTTTCACCTTAGAGCCAGGAGATATTCCAGAGATAAGAGAGGGAATAGTTAACCAGGACTACTAGAAGAGTTTGAGATTACCAGCGGGGAAGTAAGGAAGTGTTTACTAGAGTTGGATGTGACAAAAGCTATAGGCCCAGATGGAATCTCCCCTTGGATACTAATGGAAGGAGCAGAAGCATTGTTCCTGCCACTCTCCATAGTGTATAACAAATCACTGGCAACAGGGGAACTGCCAGAAATTTGGAAAGCAGCTAATGTAGTTCCAATATACAAGAAAGGGGATAGACAGGAGGCACTGAACTTCAGGCCAGTGTCCCTAACCTGCATACAATGCAAGCTGATGGAGAAGATTGTGCAAATAAAGATAGTGGAACATCTGGAGCGAGAGAACTTTGTAACACAGTATCAACATGGTTTCAGGTGATGGCAAGTCCTGCCTCACAGGGATAATTGAATTCTACGACCAAGCAACAAAAATCAGACAAGAAAGAGAAGGGTGGGCAGACTCCATATTTTTGGATTGCCAGAAAGCCTTTGATACAATACCACACAAGAGGCTAGTGAAAAAGTTGGAGATGCAGGCTGGAACAAAAGGGAAGGTACTCCATTGGATAAGGGAGTACCTAAGCAACAGGAGACAACGAGTCACTGTGAGCGGGCAAGGTCTCGGATTGGCGTGACGTCACGAATGGAGTTCCGCATGGGTCAGTCCTTGGACCTATACTGTTTCTGATATATGTAAATGATCTCCCAGAGGGTATAGACTCGTTTCTCTCAATGTTTGCTGATGATGCAAAAATTATGAGGAGGATTGAAACAGAGGATGATAGTAGGAGGCTACAGGACGACCTTGAAAGACTGAATGAAAGGTCCAACAAATGGCTGCTAAAGTTTAACCCGAGTAAATGCAAAGTAATGAAACTAGGCGGTGGAAACAGGAGGTCAGAGACAGGATACAGAATAGGAGATGAAGTACTTAATGAAACGGAAAGAGAGAAAGAGCTAGGAATTGATATCACACCAAACCTGTCTCCTGAAGCCCACATAAAAGAATTACGTCTGCGGCATATGTGAGGCTGGCTAACATCAGAACAGCCTTTAGGAACGTGTGTAAGGAATCATTCAGAATCTCGTATATCACATACGTAAGACCAAACCTGGGGTATGCGGCCCCAGCATGGAGCCCGTACCTTGTCAAGCACAAGACGTAAGCTGGAAAAAGTTCAGAGGTATGCCACTAGACTAGTCCCAGAACTAAGAGGCATGAGTTACGAGGAAAGGCTGCGGGAAATGCACCTTAAGACACTGGAAGACAGAAAAGTGAGGGGAGACATGATCACTACCTACAAAATCCTCAGGGGAATTGACAGGGTAGACAAAGTACTCAACAGTACAGTTGATAAAGTTGATAAAGTACTCAACACTGGTTGGACGCGAACAAGGGGACACAGGTGGAAACTGAGTACCCAAATGAGCCACAGGGACGTTAGAAAAAACTTTTTCAGTGTCAGAGTAGTTAACAGGTGGAATGCATTAGGCAGCGATGTGGTGGAAGCTGACTCCATACACAGTTTTAAATGTAGATATGATAGAGCCCAGTAGGCTCAGGAATCTGTACACCAGTTGATAGACAGTTGAGAGGCGGGACCAAAGAGCTAAAGCTCAACTCCGCAAGCACAAATAGGTGAGTACATGATGAAGCATGGAGCACACCCTCCTGCTCCAAAAGGAGAAACAGGAGGGAGTGGAAGAAGTACCTAGGAAAAAGAACAGAGGACAACAGGAATAGATGCAACAGAGCTAGGAACGAATACATAAATATAAGGAGAGTGTCGGAAATAAATTTTGAGAACAACATTGCAATCAAAGCAGGAAAGCTACCTAAATTACTACATGGGCATATAAGAATTAAAATGTTGGTGAACGACCAAGTAACAACACTAAGGAAAACAGAAGGTGCATATACAGAAAGCGACAAGGAAATCTGCGAGGTATTGAATGCTAGTTTCCATGGAGTGTTCACAACCGAGCCTGAACAGCTTCCATTGTTAGAAGAGGTGATGACCCAAGATGAGAGACTAACGGATATAGAAGTGGCAGCAGAGGAAGTAATGAAACAGCTAACAACAATGGATGAAACTGAATCATTTGGACCAGACAAAGTATCACCGTGGATACTAAAAGAAGCAGTGCAGGTCCTCAGCGTGCCTCTAGCAAAGCTCTTTAATTACGAGTCACTTACAAATGGAGAGTTGCCCAGTTCCTGGAAGACGGTAAATGTAGTACCAGATTTCAAGAAAGAAGATAGGGAAGAGGCAATTAACTACAGACCAGTATCACTGACAAGCAATCCCTGCAAAGTACTTGAAAAATAATCAGGCGTAGACTGGTTACACACTTAGAGAGAATTAGGTACTTAAACACCAACATGGGTTCAGGAAAGAGAAATCATGCCTAACAAACCTTCTGAAATTCTATGACAAAGTAACAAGATTAAGGCAAGACAGAAGAAGGATGGGCAAAGTTGAGACGAGTTGTGACAGATGAAGACTGTAGGATGCTCCAAGAGTACTTGAACAAATTGCACAGATGGTTGGATAAAAGGCTACTGGAGTCCAACACGAGCAAGTGTAAAGATATGGAAATGGGATTAGGTGACAAGTGACTAAAGGGACAGTACACAATGAAGGGAAACTACCTTCCTGTGACGAGACCTGGGAGTGGACGTAACTCTTAATATAACTCCTGAGGCACATATAAATTGGATAATGAAAACAGCGATAAATAGGATAATGACAGAAGCTGGCAAAAGTTAGAACTTCATTCAGAAATCTAAGTAAGGCGGCATTTAGAGCGCTTTACATGGCCTACGTGAGACTAGTCTTAGAGTATGAAGCCCATCTTGGACGTATAAAATACTTAGGGGGACTGACAGAGTGGAAATAGACGAAATTTTCACACTGAATACCAACAGAACAAGGGGACATGGGTGGAAACTGGAAACTCAGATGAGTCATAGAGATGTCAGAAAGTTTTCATTTAGTGTGTAAGAGAAGTAGGAAAATAGAATGAACTAATGGAGCAGGTTGCGGAAAAAACTCTATTCATAATTTTAAAAGTAAATATGACAGGTAAATTGGACAGGAGTAACTGCTTTAAACAACCGGCGGCCTGAAAGGCGGGATCCAAGAGCCAATTCTCGATACTGCAGGGATAAATAGGCGAGTACACACACACAGAAGATCCAAGACAATAAAGAACCTGCATACTCAGGAGATACACTTACTGACACTCAGGAGATACACTTACTGGCACTCAGGAGATACACTTACTGGCACTCAGGAGACAGCTCAAACGTCACATTAGCGGACCAGCCTTTGTAGACATTTGAGGAGGATTGAAAGTACAGGATCATCTGGTTGCTTGAGGAGTTGAAGACGTTGCCGGCAACAATCTCCCTCCCACAGAACCTGAACAAGAAGTACCTGTCAGTACCTATTAGGACCACCATGTTTTATATCACTGTTATGACCCTGGCCCCAGTGTTGCACATGGGAACCAGGCTCGTACAGCATTTGTTTATATAGTGTTTATAAATCTTGTTTATCTGTATCTTTTGCTACCCAGTCTCCCAATCTTTATGTACCCAATCTGAACATCTTTACCATTGTGATCATTGCTGTCTTATATGTGCTGTCAATCTGCTGTATGGTGTCTATTAACCTTGTTTAAATTACTAATCAAGCTGTCAATGTAATCAATCAGAGCTTTAATATAACAATGTGCTTTAATATACCTACTTATCTCTCTCATCTCATTTTTCTCTTGTAATGTATCTTTCTCATTTATCAATTCTGATTGAAATTACCTACTTAAAATTATCTGCTAGATTAAGGACCTGCCCGAAACGCTGCGCGTACTAGTGACTTTACAAGAATGTAAATACTGTACTATCCAATGTATTCTCACAAACCCAATGTACCTGTACCTTCTTGTATATATATACATAAAAAAATAAATAAATATATAAATATAGAGAATGTGAGCGACCTTAGATGTATTTTATTGTGGTAGGCCCCTGAATGTGAAGAAAATATGTTGTGATAATTAAATAGTTTAAATTATAACGTTAGTTATATAGGTTTGGTTTAATTTTTTTTTTTTTTATATATCTAATGTAAGTTATACACATGTTGGTTCTTATCGGAAAATGGCGGATGATTGAGTCCCTGCCAGACGTAAGAGCATTTGGGGCTCCGAGATATATTAGACATATTGTGGCGATTTTTTTGTAGATATGTAAAGCTAGGATGTTACAGTTATACTAGGAATTGAATGTTGGCAATTAAATATAGTAGTAGAGGTTAAGTAAGTGGTTACTGGAGGATCTGTTGGACCAAACCAGCACCAAGGGCAGGGAGGAGGCTGCCAGAGCTCCTTCTTCTCCCCCCTGGGCGCGGAGGTGGCCGGTAACGCTTGTGGGCCTCTATTCGTCCTCTCACAGGCTCCCAAGTGTAACAATCAATATTCCCCAAATACAATTCTGATCCAATTTCTAAGGTTACACGTCACACCAGAAGATTCATAGTTCACTAAGTTAAGTAACTTGACATAGTTTATATTGGCATAATCTACGTTTCCATTGAGTAATTTCTTCTTCAAGTATGACTAACTTATCTATTACTTAAATTTCTATAGTTTCCAAATTTTTACTTTTACTGTGCTGTAGACTTTAGTCACATGATGTATATAGCCGGCCACCATCCACTAGCAACTCCACCAGTCATCAACAGCTGGCCACCATCCACTAGCAACTCCACCAGTCATCAACAGCTGGCCACCATCCACTAGCAACTCCACCAGTCATCAACAGCTGGCCACCATCCATTAGCAACTCCACCAGTCATCAACAGCTGGCCACCATCCACTAGCAACTCCACCAGTCATCAACAGCTGGCCACCATCCACTAGCAACTCCACCAGTCATCAACAGCTGGCCACCATCCACTAGCAACTCCACCAGTCATCAACAGCTGGCCACCATCCACTAGCAACTCCACCAGTCATCAACAGCTGGCCACTTTCCACTAGCAACTCCACCAGTCATCAACAGCTGGCCACTTTCCACTAGCAACTCCACCAGTCATCAACAGCTGGCCACCATCCACTAGCAACCCCAAAAGTCATCACCCGGTACCCACACATCACCGGAGAAGAGGCTGGAGGTCCTGATCTCGAGGCTCTCGGCGTAGCAGCAGCTGGCGCCGTCACAGTCGCGGGTCTGGCCGGAGATGCGGAAGAAGGAGAAGCTGACACTCGGGGTGTAGCACTCTGGAGCCACGATCCACTTGACGCATTTGACACCTGAGAGCACACGCAGATGGTCAAACACATTATGGTTGATGGTGACACATATGCTGATTGGTATTGATTAAAATGAAGTTAAAAAAGTGTCCACTTCTAGTTTTTGTTGATGTTAAGTAACAATCGCTGTCATCCCATTTCTTGAGCATCCTTGGCACTCAAGTGACTGAGCAGCCACCCTCTTAGGGCCACCACCTCCCTAAGGACCACCACCTCTCTCCTAAGGGCCGCCTCCCTTCTAAACGCCTCCACCCCCCTTAGGGCCAGTACCATCAAGCATCTTCACCATCATCAAACATCAGTCCACTTATGGATGTCAACCAACAAACTAACACTGAACATAGAAAAGACCTGCTACATCTTATTTGGTAGCAAATCTACAAATGCAATTCAGCTTCAGATAGACAATGTAAACATTAATAATAAAAATGATGGAAAGTTTTTTGGCCTATTCCTAGACACGAGACTCAACTTCAGCACCCACATACAACTATACAACACGTAACTAAGAAAGTCTCTAAAACAGTTGGTATACTCTCCAAAATCAGATATTATGTACCTAACTCTGCTCTCATCTCTCTATATTATGCACTAATCTATCCCTATCTTAATTATGGTATCTGTGCATGAGGTTCAACCACTGCAAACCACCTCAAGTCCATCATCACCCAGCAAAAATCTGCTATCAGAATCATAACAAATTCTGCTTTCAGACAGCACTCAGCCCCCTTGTTTAACTCCCTAAACATGCTAAACATAATCTCACTCCACATATTCTCTTGTGTCAACTACATTTACAAAACCCTGTTCTTAAATGCAAATCCTGCTCTGAAACTCTTCCTGGACAGATGTAATAGGACCCATTATCACCACACCAGAAATAAATATCTCTTTGATATCCCCAGAGTCAAACTTAATTTGTGTAAACACTCTAGGCAAATAAAGGGACCCAGTCTATGGAACTCATTCCCTAATGAATTGAAAAGTTGTCCAACTTTTGCATCATTCAAAAACAGAACTAAAAAGTACCTAATTTCATTTTCATAGTTGTATATCTTGTTGCTTTAAAATTACACTTTATCTATTGCTACTCAATCTCCCAATCTTTATGTACTCAATCCGAACAGCTTTACCATTGTGATCATTGCTGTCTTCTTATATGTGCTATCAATCTGCTGTATGGCACCTATTAAGTTTGTTTAAATTACCAATCAACCTGTCAATGTAATCAGAGTTTTAATATACCAATGTGCTTTAATATACTTACTAATCTCTCTCATCTCATTTTTTTCTTGCAATGTATCTGTTATCATTTTATTAATTCTGCTAGAATTTACCTACTTAAAATTATTTGTTAGATTCAGGACCTGCCCGAAACGCTGCACGTACTAATGGCTTTACAAGATTGTAAATACTATGCTATGTATTCTCACAAACCCAATGTACCTTCTTGAATATAAATAAATAAATAAATATATAAATAAACAGCATCAACATTTGCCCGAAACACTGTGCGTACTAGTAGCTTTACAAGAATGTAAACACATCATGCTATGTACTCTCTCATAAACCCAATGTAACTTCTTGTATATTGTGAGGATAATCTCCTTCAAGAGAGATTTTGCCTGCTCTTTCCTGCATCATGTTACTTCAGTACATCTACAACATCTAGATACTACAATCAAGAGTAGTATATATTTAGTAGAGTACGTTTCTACATGGAGTATACGTACCCTACACTCGCTCTCCACCTCCCCCTCCTCGCTGTCGCCACACCACCCTCATCGATCACCAAACTAACACTTCCAGCCAGAACGCTTCCCATTGGTGAATCGGCGACTCCACTCGACTTCACCGCCATCTGCATAGCCGATGACTGAACGTGCACGAGCCGTTGGATTTAGAATATTCTGTGCTTTTAAGGCTGATACATCTATCTAGTATACGCTCTGTGTAATAGTGGAGGTTTTCAACCAGCCAATATTCTCAGCACCTTTTAATTCATTTTTTGTCTTGTTCATTGTAGAGTAACGTAACCATTGTTTTATTTTATATTATTTTTTAACTTTGTAATTTTGTTTAATTCGCACTGTACATAGCCAAGGGATTATCTTTGTTCATATTTGTTTCAAGTCAATTAAAGTTTAATTGTTCATACGATTTGTTTTGAGTGTTTTTCCCTTTTACTTGACCACAGGAGGCAACAGCCAAGCAGTCAACTTTTTTTTTGTAAATGTAATTGGCATTGACACCAGCCATTGGGAGGACTGCCGTACACCTACATTTTCTCCATCACTATATATATATATATATATATATATATATATATATATATATATATATATATATATATATATATATATATATATATATATATATATATATATATATATATATATATATATAATGTCGTACCTAGTAGCCAGAACGCACTTCTCAGCCTACTATGCAAGGCCCGATTTGCCTAATAAGCCAAGTTTTCATGAATTAATTGTTTTTCGACTACCTAACCTACCTAACCTAACCTAACCTAACTTTTTTGGCTACCTAACCTAATCTAACCTATAAAGATAGATTAGGTTAGGTTAGGTAGGGTTGGTTAGGTTTGGTCATATATCTACGTTAATTTTAACTCCAAAACAAAAAAATTTACCTCATACATAATGAAATGGGTAGCTTTATCATTTCATAAGAAAAAAATTAGAGAAAATATAATAATTCAGGGAAACTTGGCTTATTAGGCAAATCGGGCCTTGCATAGTAGGCTGAGAAGTGCGTTCTGGCTACTAGGTACGACATATATATATAATATAATCTTTGGACAACACCCACCAGTGGGCCTCGAACCCCGAAAGCACAACTACCTTCCAGTAGCTGCCATAACTAGTATGCCTTAACCCACTACACCACATCAGACCCTTAAAAGAAGTAGAAATTTCGAGGTATATATACACCTCAAATATCCCCACTTCCCAAGGGCACCAGATAAGTGAGGGGTTACTATACGTTTTTCATCAAGCCACTGTTAATGTGGGAGAACTCGTGTCCATGCTCATGAGCATGGACACGTGTCTCACGTGTCCATGCTCATGAGTATGGACACGAGTTCTCCCACATTAACAGTGGCTTGATGAAAAACATATAGTAACCCCTAACTTATCTGTTGCCCTTGGGAAGTGGGGATATTTGAAGTGTATATATACCTCGAAATCTCTACTTCTTTTAAGGGTCTGATAAGTTATGGCAGCTTGTTACGACGCTGGGTTCCTCAGCTGGAAACCACAGGTCAAATTGAGCTAAATAAACTACTTTATATTATTTGGGACGCATGGCGAGGTGTCTTTGTTGTATCTTCCCTGCCAGACGTAAGATGATTCTTGTTTCCCACAGAGCATTTAAAGACTGAGCTTGGGGTTGATTATTAAGTAATGAAATAGGCATCAACTATGTTTACAAATGATTAGAAAGTATTAGTAAAGTAGATCTGAGTAAACTGGAATATAGGGCTGCTGTACGAAAAGCTGAGTAATCGGCCGGCAGCGAATCAGCTGGAGAGAGCTGAGCATTGTGGATAGCTTCCTTCTCTGGGCTGGCGTCGTGGTGAAAAGAACCTCCTCCCCTTCCTCTTGCTTCTCTTACCTATTTCTGTGTCTAGATTACCAAGATAAGTATACTGTATTGTCCTCATTCTCTGGCATAAGCATGTTCTATGTGTAAAGTAGTACTGTGTAGCATTCATGAGGTGATCACTAGTGTTTATATCCCTAAGTTACTCTAAGGGGGTCCCAGTGGAACCACGAGGGCTCCAGTAGTACCAGTAAGCTACTTAGAGTCCTTGCAAGTGTCCCTTGCCATTAAACTTTACCCTAGCTTGTGCTATTGTAAAACCTTGTATCCTGCTTATGTGGACCAAGGCTTTTAACGTAAGATAGTGTGGTAAAGTAATTATTGTTATTGGTGTGAATGTATATGGGGGTTGTTAAGGGGTTAATAAATAAGTTAGTTTTAAAGGAGTATCCATTCTTCCTGTGTAGGAGATCTATGATCTACCTCTAGGCGGACATTGTCTTGTAGCCAATTAATTATCACAGGTTTTATCTTATTGGGGGCCGGGCCTTTAAGATCTCCATTACTTTGGGTACATCTTGTTTCGAACTACTGACCCTACTCATAATTATTACTAGATCCCCCATAGCAGCACCTTTTAAAATTATAACACAGCTACTGGAAGGTAGTTGTGCTTTCTGGGTTCGAGGCCCACTGGTGGGTGTTGTCCAAAGATTGTTAATCTTCACTTGTGGTTTATGCAAGTATAGTCTTATAGCATGGACACGAGTTCTCTCACATTAACAGTGGCTTGATGAAAAACGCAGAGTAACCTCTCACTTGTCTAGTGCCGTCGGGAAGTGGAGATATTTGAGGTGTATATATATCTCGAAGTCTCTACTTCTTTTGTAGGGTCTGATGGTGTAATGGGTTAAGGCGTACTAGTTATGGCAGCTACTGGAAGGTAGTTGTGCTTTCTGGGTTCGAGGCCCACTGGTGGGTGTTGTCCAAAGATTGTTAATCTTCACTTGTGGTTTATGCAAGTATAGGCTTATAGCATGGACACGAGTTCTCTCACATTAACAGTGGCTTGATGAAAAACGCAGAGTAACCTCTCACTTGTCTGGTGCCCTCGGGAAGTGGAGATATTTGAGGTGTATATATATCTCGAAGTCTCTACTTCTTTTGTAGGGTCTGATGGTGTAGTGGGTTAAGGCGTACTAGTTATGGCAGCTACTGGAAGGTAGTTGTGCTTTCTGGGTTCGAGGCCCACTGGTGGGTGTTGTCCAAAGATTATTAATCTTCACTTGTGGTTTATGCAAGTATAGTCTTATAGCATGGACACGAGTTCTCTCACATTAACAGTGCCTTGATGAAAAACGCAGAGTAACCTCTCACTTGTCTAGTGCCCTCGGGAAGTGGAGATATTTGAGGTGTATATATATCTCGAAATCTCTACTTCTTTTGTAGGGTCTGATGGTGTAGTGGGTTAAGGCGTACTAGTTATGGCAGCTACTGGAAGGTAGTTGTGCTTTCTGGGTTCGAGGCCCACTGGTGAGTGTTGTCCAAAGATTGTTAATCTTCACTTCTGGTTTATGCAAGTATAGGCTTATAGCATGGACACGAGTTCTCTCACATTAACAGTGGCTTGATGAAAAACGCAGAGTAACCTCTCACTTGTCTAGTACCCTCGGGAAGTGGAGATATTTGAGGTGTATATATATCTCGAAGTCTCTTCTTCTTTTGTAGGGTCTGATGGTGTAGTGGGTTAAGGCGTACTAGTTATGGCAGCTACTGGAAGGTAGTTGTGCTTTCTGGGTTCGAGGCCCACTGGTGGGTGTTGTCCAAAGATTGGTAATCTTCACTTGTGGTTTATGCAAGTATAGGCTTATAGCATAGACATGAGTTCTCTCACATTAACAGTGGCTTGATGAAAAACGCAGAGTAACCTCTCACTTGTCTAGTGCCCTCGGGAAGTGGAGATATTTGAGGTATATATATATCTCAAAGACTCTACTTCTTTTGTAGGGTCTGATGGTGTAGTGGGTTAAGGCGTATTAGTTATGGCAGCTACTGGAAGGTAGTTGTGCTTTCTGGGTTCGAGGCCCACTGGTGGGTGTTGTCCAAAGATTGTTAATCTTCACTTGTGGTTTATGCAAGTATAGGCTTATAGCATGGACACGAGTTCTCTCACATTAACAGTGGCTTGATGAAAAACGCAGAGTAACCTCTTACTTGTCTAATGCCCTCTGGAAGTGGAGATATTTGAGGTGTATATATATCTCGAAGTCTCTACTTCTTTTGTATGGTCTGATGTTGTAGTGGGTTAAGGCGTACTAGTTATGGCAGCTACTGGAAGGTAGTTGTGCTTTTTGGGTTTGAGGCCCACTGGTGGGTGTTGTCCAAAGATTGTTAATCTTCACTTGTGGTTTATGCAAGTATAGGCTTATAGCATGGACACGAGTTCTCTCACATTAATAGTGGCTTGATGAAAAATGCAGAGTAACCTCTCACTTGTCTAGTGCCCTCGGGAAGTGGAGATATTTGAGGTGTATATATATCTCGAAGTCTCTACTTCTTTTGTAGGGTCTGATGGTGTAGTGGGTTAAGGCGTACTAGTTATGGCAGCTACTGGAAGGTAGTTGTGCTTTCTGGGTTCGAGGCCCACTGGTGGGTGTTGTCCAAAGATTGTTAATCTTCACTTGTGGTTTATGCAAGTATAGGCTTATAGCATGGACACGAGTTCTCTCACATTAACAGTGGCTTGATGAAAAACGCAGAGTAACCTCTCACTTGTCTAGTGCCCTCAGGAAGTGGAGATATTTGAGGTGTATATATATCTCGAAGTCTCTACTTCTTTTGTAGGGTCTGATGGTGTAGTGGGTTAAGGCGTACTAGTTATGGCAGCTACTGGAAGGTAGTTGTGCTTTCTGGGTTCGAGGCCCACTGGTGGGTGTTGTCCAAAGATTGTTAATCTTCACTTGTGGTTTATACAAGTGTAGGCTTATAGCATGGACACGAGTTCTCTCACATTAATAGTGGCTTGATGAAAAACGCAGAGTAACGTCTCACTTGTCTAGTGCCCTCGGGAAGTGGAGATATTTGAGGTGTATATATATCTCGAAGTCTCTACTTCTTTTGTAGGGTCTGATGGTGTAGTGGGTTAAGGCGTACTAGTTTTGGCAGCTACTGGAAGGTAGTTGTGCTTTCTGGGTTCGAGGCCCACTGGTGAGTGTTGTCCAATGATTGTTAATCTTCACTTGTGGTTTATGCAAGTGTAGGCTTATAGCGTGGACACTAGTTCTCTCACATTAATAGTGGCTTGATGAAAAATGCAGAGTAACCTCTCACTTGTCTAGTGCCCTCGGGAAGTGGAGATATTTGAGGTGTATATATATCTCGAAGTCTCTACTTCTTTTGTAGGGTCTGATGGTGTAATGGGTTAAGGCGTACTAGTTATGGCAGCTACTGGAAGGTAGTTGTGCTTTCTGGGTTCGAGGCCCACTGGTGGGTGTTGTCCAAAGATTGTTAATCTTCACTTGTGGTTTATGCAAGTATAGGCTTATAGCATGGACACGAGTTCTCTCACATTAACAGTGGCTTGATGAAAAACGCAGAGTAACCTCTCACTTGTCTAGTGCCCTCGGGAAGTGGAGATATTTGAGGTGTATATATATCTCGAAGTCTCTACTTCTTTTGTAGGGTCTGATGGTGTAGTGGGTTAAGGCGTACTAGTTATGGCAGCTACTGGAAGGTAGTTGTGCTTTCTGGGTTCGAGGCCCACTGGTGGGTGTTGTCCAAAGATTGTTAATCTTCACTTGTGGTTTATGCAAGTATAGGCTTATAGCATGGACACGAGTTCTCAAACATTAACAGTGGCTTGATGAAAAACGCAGAAGAACCTCTCACTTGTCTAGTGCCCTCGGGAAGTGGAGATATTTGAGGTGTATATATATCTCGAAGTCTCTACTTCTTTTGTAGGGTCTGATGGTGTAGTGGGTTAAGGCGTATTAGTTATGGCAGCTACTGGAAGGTAATTGTGCTTTCTGGGTTCGAGGCCCACTGGTGGGTGTTGTCCAAAGATTGTTAATCTTCACTTGTGGTTTATGCAAGTATAGGCTTATAGCATGGACACGAGTTCTCTCACATTAACAGTGGCTTGATGAAAAACGCAGAGTAACCTCTCACTTGTCTAGTGCCCTCGGGAAGTGGAGATATTTGAGGTGTATATATATCTCGAAGTCTCTACTTCTTTTGTAGGGTCTGATGGTGTAGTGGGTTAAGGCGTACTAGTTATGGCAGCTACTGGAAGGTAGTTGTGCTTTCTGGGTTCGAGGCCCACTGGTGGGTGTTGTCCAAAGATTATTAATCTTCACTTGTGGTTTATGCAAGTATAGTCTTATAGCATGGACACGAGTTCTCTCACATTAACAGTGGCTTGATGAAAAACGCAGAGTAACCTCTCACTTGTCTAGTGCCCTCGGGAAGTGGAGATATTTGAGGTGTATATATATCTCGAAATCTCTACTTCTTTTGTAGGGTCTGATGGTGTAGTGGGTTAAGGCGTACTAGTTATGGCAGCTACTGGAAGGTAGTTGTGCTTTCTGGGTTCGAGGCCCACTGGTGGGTGTTGTCCAAAGATTGTTAATCTTCACTTGTGGTTTATGCAAGTATAGGCTTATAGCATGGACACGAGTTCTCTCACATTAACAGTGGCTTGATGAAAAACGCAGAGTAACCTCTTACTTGTCTAATGCCCTCTGGAAGTGGAGATATTTGAGGTGTATATATATCTCGAAGTCTCTACTTCTTTTGTATGGTCTGATGTTGTAGTGGGTTAAGGCGTACTAGTTATGGCAGCTACTGGAAGGTAGTTGTGCTTTTTGGGTTTGAGGCCCACTGGTGGGTGTTGTCCAAAGATTGTTAATCTTCACTTGTGGTTTATGCAAGTATAGGCTTATAGCATGGACACGAGTTCTCTCACATTAATAGTGGCTTGATGAAAAACGCAGAGTAACCTCTCACTTGTCTAGTGCCCTCGGGAAGTGGAGATATTTGAGGTGTATATATATCTCGAAGTCTCTACTTCTTTTGTAGGGTCTGATGGTGTAGTGGGTTAAGGCGTACTAGTTATGGCAGCTACTGGAAGGTAGTTGTGCTTTCTGGGTTCGAGGCCCACTGGTGGGTGTTGTCCAAAGATTGTTAATCTTCACTTGTGGTTGATGCAAGTGTAGGCTTATAGCATGGACACGAGTTCTCTCACATTAATAGTGGCTTGATGAAAAACGCAGAGTAACCTCTCACTTGTCTAGTGCCCTCAGGAAGTGGAGATATTTGAGGTGTATATAGATCTCGAAGTCTCTACTTCTTTTGTAGGGTCTGATGGGGTAGTGGGTTAAGGCGTACTAGTTATGGCAGCTACTGGAAGGTAGTTGTGCTTTCTGGGTTCGAGGCCCACTGGTGGGTGTTGTCCAAAGATTGTTAATCTTCACTTGTGGTTTATGCAAGTATAGGCTTATAGCATGGACACGAGTTCTCTCACATTAACAGTGGCTTGATGAAAAACGCAGAGTAATCTCTCACTTGTCTAGTGCCCTCAGGAAGTGGAGATATTTGAAGTGTATATATATCTCGAAGTCTCTACTTCTTTTGTAGGGTCTGATGGTGTAGTGGGTTAAGGCGTACTAGTTATGGCAGCTACTGGAAGGTAGTTGTGCTTTCTGGGTTCGAGGCCCACTGGTGGGTGTTGTCCAAAGATTGTTAATCTTCACTTGTGGTTTATACAAGTGTAGGCTTATAGCATGGACACGAGTTCTCTCACATTAATAGTGGCTTGATGAAAAACGCAGAGTAACGTCTCACTTGTCTAGTGCCCTCGGGAAGTGGAGATATTTGAGGTGTATATATATCTCGAAGTCTCTACTTCTTTTGTAGGGTCTGATGGTGTAGTGGGTTAAGGCGTACTAGTTTTGGCAGCTACTGGAAGGTAGTTGTGCTTTCTGGGTTCGAGGCCCACTGGTGAGTGTTGTCCAATGATTGTTAATCTTCACTTGTGGTTTATGCAAGTGTAGGCTTATAGCGTGGACACGAGTTCTCTCACATTAATAGTGGCTTGATGAAAAATGCAGAGTAACCTCTCACTTGTCTAGTGCCCTCGGGAAGTGGAGATATTTGAGGTGTATATATATCTCGAAGTCTCTACTTCTTTTGTAGGGTCTGATGGTGTAGTGGGTTAAGGCGTACTAGTTATGGCAGCTACTGGAAGGTAGTTGTGCTTTCTGGGTTCGAGGCTCACTGGTGGGTGTTGTCCAATGATTGTTAATCTTCACTTGTGGTTTATGCAAGTGTAGGCTTATAGCATGGACACGAGTTCTCTCACATTAATATTGGCTTGATGAAAAACGCAGAGTAACCTCTCACTTGTCTAGTGCCCTCGGGAAGTGGAGATATTTGAGGTGTATATATATCTCGAAGTCTCTACTTCTTTTGTAGGGTCTGATGGTGTAGTGGGTTAAGGCGTACTAGTTATGGCAGCTACTGGAAGGTAGTTGTGCTTTCTGGGTTCGAGGCCCACTGGTGGGTGTTGTCCAAAGATTGTTAATCTTCACTTGTGGTTTATGCAAGTGTAGGCTTATAGCATGGACACGAGTTCTCTCACATTAATTGTGGCTTGATGAAAAACGCAGAGTAACCTCTCACTTGTCTAGTGCCCTCAGGAAGTGGAGATATTTGAGGTGTATATAGATCTCGAAGTCTCTACTTCTTTTGTAGGGTCTGATGGTGTAGTGGGTTAAGGCGTACTAGTTATGGCAGCTACGGGAAGGTAGTTGTGTTTTCTGGGTTCGAGGCCCACTGGTGGGTGTTGTCCAAAGATTGTTAATCTTCACTTGTGGTTTATGCAAGTATAGGCTTATAGCATGGACACGAGTTCTCTCACATTAACAGTGGCTTGATGAAAAACGCAGAGTAACCTCTTACTTGTCTAATGCCCTCTGGAAGTGGAGATATTTGAGGTGTATATATATCTCGAAGTCTCTACTTCTTTTGTATGGTCTGATGTTGTAGTGGGTTAAGGCGTACTAGTTATGGCAGCTACTGGAAGGTAGTTGTGCTTTTTGGGTTTGAGGCCCACTGGTGGGTGTTGTCCAAAGATTGTTAATCTTCACTTGTGGTTTATGCAAGTATAGGCTTATAGCATGGACACGAGTTCTCTCACATTAATAGTGGCTTGATGAAAAACGCAGAGTAACCTCTCACTTGTCTAGTGCCCTCGGGAAGTGGAGATATTTGAGGTGTATATATATCTCGAAGTCTCTACTTCTTTTGTAGGGTCTGATGGTGTAGTGGGTTAAGGCGTACTAGTTATGGCAGCTACTGGAAGGTAGTTGTGCTTTCTGGGTTCGAGGCCCACTGGTGGGTGTTGTCCAAAGATTGTTAATCTTCACTTGTGGTTTATGCAAGTGTAGGCTTACAGCATGGACACGAGTTCTCTCACATTAATAGTGGCTTGATGAAAAACGCAGAGTAACCTCTCACTTGTCTAGTGCCCTCAGGAAGTGGAGATATTTGAGGTGTATATAGATCTCGAAGTCTCTACTTCTTTTGTAGGGTCTGATGGTGTAGTGGGTTAAGGCGTACTAGTTATGGCAGCTACTGGAAGGTAGTTGTGCTTTCTGGGTTCGAGGCCCACTGGTGGGTGTTGTCCAAAGATTGTTAATCTTCACTTGTGGTTTATGCAAGTATAGGCTTATAGCATGGACACGAGTTCTCTCACATTAACAGTGGCTTGATGAAAAACGCAGAGTAACCTCTCACTTGTCTAGTGCCCTCAGGAAGTGGAGATATTTGAGGTGTATATATATCTCGAAGTCTCTACTTCTTTTGTAGGGTCTGATGGTGTAGTGGGTTAAGGCGTACTAGTTATGGCAGCTACTGGAAGGTAGTTGTGCTTTCTGGGTTCGAGGCCCACTGGTGGGTGTTGTCCAAAGATTGTTAATCTTCACTTGTGGTTTATGCAAGTATAGGCTTATAGCATGGACACGAGTTCGCTCACATTAACAGTGGCTTGATGAAAAACGCAGAGTAACCTCTCACTTGTCTAGTGCCCTCAGGAAGTGGAGATATTTGAGGTGTATATATATCTCGAAGTCTCTACTTCTTTTGTAGGGTCTGATGGTGTAGTGGGTTAAGGCGTACTAGTTATGGCAGCTACTGGAAGGTAGTTGTGCTTTCTGGGTTCGAGGCCCACTGGTGGGTGTTGTCCAAAGATTGTTAATCTTCACTTGTGGTTTATACAAGTGTAGGCTTATAGCATGGACACGAGTTCTCTCACATTAATAGTGGCTTGATGAAAAACGCAGAGTAACGTCTCACTTGTCTAGTGCCCTCGGGAAGTGGAGATATTTGAGGTGTATATATATCTCGAAGTCTCTACTTCTTTTGTAGGGTCTGATGGTGTAGTGGGTTAAGGCGTACTAGTTATGGCAGCTACTGGAAGGTAGTTGTGCTTTCTGGGTTCGAGGCTCACTGGTGGGTGTTGTCCAATGATTGTTAATCTTCACTTGTGGTTTATGCAAGTGTAGGCTTATAGCATGGACACGAGTTCTCTCACATTAATATTGGCTTGATGAAAAACGCAGAGTAACCTCTCACTTGTCTAGTGCCCTCGGGAAGTGGAGATATTTGAGGTGTATATATATCTCGAAGTCTCTACTTCTTTTGTAGGGTCTGATGGTGTAATGGGTTAAGGCGTACTAGTTATGGCAGCTACTGGAAGGTAGTTGTGCTTTCTGGGTTCGAGGCCCACTGGTAGATTATATATATATATATATATATATATATATATATATATATATATATATATATATATATATATATATATATATATATATATATATATATATATATATATATATATATATATATATATATATGCGAACAAGCCTGAATGGTCCCCAGGACAATATGCAACTGAAAACTCACACCCCAGAAGTGACTCGAACCCATACTCCCAGAAGCAACGCAACTGGTATGTACAAGACGCCTTAATCCACTTGACCATCACGACCGGACATAATGAGGTGATAGCCGAGGCTATTTGAACCACCCCACCGCCGGCACTCGGATAGTAATCTTGGGCATAGCATTTTACCAAATCACCTCATTCTTTGGGGCACACGTGAGGAACACAAATGCGAACAAGCCTGAATGGTCCCCAGGACAATATGCAACTGAAAACTCACACCCCAGAAGTGACTCGAACCCATACTCCCAGAAGCAACGCAACTGGTATGTACAAGACGCCTTAATCCACTTGACCATCACGACCAGACATAATGAGGTGATAGCCGAGGCTATTTGAACCACCCCACCGCCGGCACTCGGATAGTAATCTTGGGCATAGCATTTTACCAAATCACCTCATTCTTTGGGGCACACGTGAGGAACACAAATGCGAACAAGCCTGAATGGTCCCCAGGACAATATGCAACTGAAAACTCACACCCCAGAAGTGACTCGAACCCATACTCCCAGAAGCAACGCAACTGGTATGTACAAGACGCCTTAATCCACTTGACCATCACGACCGGACATAATGAGGTGATAGCCGAGGCTATTTGAACCACCCCACCGCCGGCACTCGGATAGTAATCTTGGGCATAGCATTTTACCAAATCACCTCATTCTTTGGGGCACACGTGAGGAACACAAATGCGAACAAGCCTGAATGGTCCCCAGGACAATATGCAACTGAAAACTCACACCCCAGAAGTGACTCGAACCCATACTCCCAGAAGCAACGCAACTGGTATGTACAAGACGCCTTAATCCACTTGACCATCACGACCGGACATAATGAGGTGATAGCCGAGGCTATTTGAACCACCCCACCGCCGGCACTCGGATAGTAATCTTGGGCATAGCATTTTACCAAATCACCTCATTCTTTGGGGCACACGTGAGGAACACAAATGCGAACAAGCCTGAATGGTCCCCAGGACAATTAATTACTTGGATTAAGGCGTCTTGTACATACCAGTTGCGTTGCTTCTGGGAGTATGGGTTCGAGTCACTTCTGGGGTGTGAGTTTTCAGTTGCATATTGTCCTGGGGACCATTCAGGCTTGTTCGCATTTGTGTTCCTCACGTGTGCCCCAAAGAATGAGGTGATTTGGTAAAATGCTATGCCCAAGATTACTATCCGAGTGCCGGCGGTGGGGTGGTTCAAATAGCCTCGGCTATCACCTCATTATGTCCGGTCGTGATGGTCAAGTGGATTAAGGCGTCTTGTACATACCAGTTGCGTTGCTTCTGGGAGTATGGGTTCGAGTCACTTCTGGGGTGTGAGTTTTCAGTTGCATATTGTCCTGGGGACCATTCAGGCTTGTTCGCATTTGTGTTCCTCACGTGTGCCCCAAAGAATGAGGTGATTTGGTAAAATGCTATGCCCAAGATTACTATCCGAGTGCCGGCGGTGGGGTGGTTCAAATAGCCTCGGCTATCACCTCATTATGTCCGGTCGTGATGGTCAAGTGGATTAAGGCGTCTTGTACATACCAGTTGCGTTGCTTCTGGGAGTATGGGTTTGAGTCACTTCTGGGGTGTGAGTTTTCAGTTATATATATATATATATATATGCATGGTAGTGTTAGGCATCAGTGTTTGTGTGGTGTAACACTAATTGATTACACAATAGTCAGACTGTCATTGTCATTGTCTTTACACACACACAGGTCCTAGCAGCAGATCGGACAGCGTTCTGGAGTCGGTCGAGGCAGACACACATGGGACAGAATTTTGTTCACTTGATGCCTCTGTTCACGCAGCAGTAAATACGTACCTGGTATTTAGACAGCTGCTACAAGCTGTATCCTGGGTATGTGTGTTGGAAAGAAATATGCAGTGGATATGATAGAGCAAAAATAGGCCATGAGTCAGACCATTTGACAACCGACGGTTAGAAAGGCGAAGTCCAAGAGCTAACAGTTCTATACTACTGTCACAAATCCTAAATACAAATAGTAATTACACACACGCACACACACACACACTATATAGAATAAACGATATAAATATATAATAAAATTCATTTTTGCCGTTCACAATTTCAAAACTAGATGACAGGAGACATGTGTCTTGGGAGATGTGGTGACTGGCGGCTGGAAAGCCGGTGACCAAGAGCTGAAGTATATCTACAAAAGTTACTCACCTCATCACAAAATACACAGAATGGCAAATCGTCACTATACTTCATGTTGTCTACACAATAGTCACTATACTTCATGTTGTCTACACAATAGTCACTCTACTTCATGTTGTCTACACAATAGTCACAATACTTCATGTTGCCTACACAATAGTCACTATACTTCATGTTGTCTACACAATAGTCACAATACTTCATGTTGTCTACACAATAGTCACAATACTTCATGTTGTCTACACAATAGTCACTATACTTCATGTTGTCTACACAATAGTCACTATACTTCATGTTGTCTACACAATAGTCACTATACTTCATGTTGTCTACACAATAGTCACAATACTTCATGTTGTCTACACAATAGTCACTATACTTCATGTTGTCTACACAGTAGTCACAATACTTCATGTTGTCTACACAATAGTCACTATACTTCATGTTGTCTACACAATAGTCACTATACTTCATGTTGTCTACACAATAGTCACTATACTTCATGTTGTCTACACAATAGTCACTCATACTTCATGTTGTCTACACAATAGTCACTCTACTTCATGTTGTCTACACAATAGTCACAATACTTCATGTTGCCTACACAATAGTCACTATACTTCATGTTGTCTACACAATAGTCACTATACTTCATGTTGTCTACACAATAGTCACTATACTTCATGATGTCTACACAATAGTCACTATACTTCATGTTGTCTACACAATAGTCACTATACTTCATGATGTCTACACAATAGTCACTATACTTCATGTTGTCTACACAATAGACACAATACTTCACGTGTCTACACAATAGACACAATACTTCACGTGTCTACACAATAGACACAATACTTCACGTGTCTACACAACTCCGCCAACACCATCACTTAAACAGGAAAATGTAATTCTTGTGAGGCAGTCAGGGTAGTGACTGATAGTTACCAGCATCGTAGTTCCTGGGGTAGTTAGGTGAGGTGATTGTCCCAGGCTCCGTGATCATCTCAGAGCACGTGTCCAGGTGGTCGCCTGTGAGGGAGAGGGGAGTGGTTAGTGCGGCCTGGTGGTCGTGTGAGGGAGAGGGGAGTGGTTAGTGCGGCCTGGTGGTCGCCTGTGAGGGAAAGGGGAGTGGTTAGTGCGGCCTGGTGGTCGTGTGAGGGAGAGGGGAGTGGTTAGTGCGGCCTGGTGGTCGTGTGAGGGAGAGGGGAGTGGTTAGTGCGGCCTGGTGGTCGTGTGAGGGAGAAGGGAGTGGTTAGTGCGGCCTGGTGGTCGTGTGAGGGAGAGGGGAGTGGTTAGTGCGGCCTGGTGGTCGCCTGTGAGGGAGAGGGGAGTGGTTAGTGCGGCCTGGTGGTCGCCTGTGAGGGAGAGGGGAGTGGTTAGTGCCGCCTGGTGGTCGTGTGAGGGAGAGGGGAGTGGTTAGTGCGGCCTGGTGGTCGTGTGAGGGAGAGAAAAGTGGTTAGTGCGGCCTGGTGGTCGTGTGAGGGAGAGGGGAGTGGTTAGTGCCGCCTGGTGATCGCCTGTGAGGGAGAGGGGAGTGGTTAGTGCCGCCTGGTGATCGCCTGTGAGGGAGAGGGGAGTGGTTAGTGCGGCCTGGTGGTCGCCTGTGAGGGAGAGGGGAGTGGTTAGTGCGGCCTGGTGGTCGTGTGAGGGAGAGAAAAGTGGTTAGTGCGGCCTGGTGGTCGTGTGAGGGAGAGGGGAGTGGTTAGTGCGGCCTGGTGGTCGTGTGAGGGAGAGGGGAGTGGTTAGTGCGGCCTGGAGGTCGTGTGAGGGAGAGGGGAGTGGTTAGTGCGGCCTGGTGGTCGTGTGAGGGAGAGAAAAGTGGTTAGTGCGGCCTGGTGGTCGTGTGAGGGAGAGGGGAGTGGTTAGTGCGGCCTGGTGGTCGTGTGAGGGAGAGGGGAGTGGTTAGTGCGGCCTGGTGGTCGCCTGTGAGGGAGAGGGGAGTGGTTAGTGCGGCCTGGTGGTCGTGTGAGGGAGAGAAAAGTGGTTAGTGCGGCCTGGTGGTCGTGTGAGGGAGAGGGGAGTGGTTAGTGCGGCCTGGTGGTCGTGTGAGGGAGAGGGGAGTGGTTAGTGCGGCCTGGTGGTCGTGTGAGGGAGAGGGGAGTGGTTAGTGCGGCCTGGTGGTCGCCTGTGAGGGAGAGGGGAGTGGTTTGTGCGGCCTGGTGGTCGTGTGAGGGAGAGGGGAGTGGTTAGTGCGGCCTGGTGGTCGTGTGAGGGAGAGGGGAGTGGTTAGTGCGGCCTGGTGGTCGTGTGAGGGAGAGGGGAGTGGTTAGTGCGGCCTGGTGGTCGTGTGAGGGAGAGGGGAGTGGTTAGTGCGGCCTGATGGTCGCCTGTGAGGGAGAGGGGAGTGGTTAGTGCGGCCTGGTGGTCGCCTGTGAGGGAGAGGGGAGTGGTTAGTGCGGCCTGGTGGTCGTGTGAGGGAGAGGGGAGTGGTTAGTGCGGCCTGGTGGTCGTGTGAGGGAGAGAGGAGTGGTTAGTCCGGCCTGGTGGTCGTGTGAGGAAGAGAAAAGTGGTTAGTGCGGCCTGGTGGTCGTGTGAGGGAGAGAAGAGTGGTTAGTGCGGCCTGGTGGTCGTGTGAGGGAGAGGGGAGTGGTTAGTGCGGCCTGGTGGTCGTGTGAGGGAGAGGGGAGTGGTTAGTGCGGCCTGGTGGTCGTGTGAGGGAGAGGGGAGTGGTTAGTGCGGATAAGTCAGGATAAGGATTTGGGATGGGACAGGGGGGGGGAGGAATGGGTGGAGAGACGTTTGGAGAGAGTCAGAGGAAGAGAGAGATATACAAAAGGTATATTTGTATTGTGCTTGACGATATTTTAATTGTATAGTTTAGTAATTTAATTTACCAATATATCTGATACGCTTGTTAAACCTTGTAATGCATGCGGTAACTACCGTCGTGCACATTTACGTGTTTTTAGAACGTGTAAACTAAGCTTTCTTAGTTGCTCCATGTGCTAGACAACCTAATTCTCGGGATTAGCTTCATCATCCTTCTCTGTCTAATTTAAACCTAATGTAAATTAAAATTACATAATTTTAGAACCATAAAGCTCAGTGAATAAAGCTTACTATAAAGAACCATAAAGCTCAGTGAATAAAGCTTACTATAAAGAATCATAAAGCTCAGTGAATAAAGCTTACTATAAAGAACCATAAAGCTCAGTGAATAAAGCTTACTATAAAGAACCATAAAGCTCAGTGAATAAAGCTTACTATAAAGAATCATAAAGCTCAGTGAATAAAGCTTACTATAAAGAACCATTAAGCTCAGTGAATAAAGCTTACTATAAGGAACCATAAAGCTCAGTGAATAAAGCTTACTATAAAGAACCGTAAAGCTCAGTGAATAAAGCTTACTATAAAGAACCATAAAGCTCAGTGAATAAAGCTTTAAGGACTAGTGCTGTTGGGGCCCTCGCAATAACAAGTTCCTGGGAACAGTAACGTTACATTATTACTAATGCTGCTAAATCACAGTACCCACGTTACTGCTCATCATAGTGGACTGGACCTAGATTCACGAAGTTCCATGTATTTCTTCGTAAGTATGTATGCTACGAAGGGTCCTAAGTACCGGCTAAGAATGCGCCAAAGTGCAATTCAGAAAAGTGTACTTACGAGGATTTTTAAGTAATTCACTTAGGTCTTGCTAGATGTCACTAGGGCTTTTAGTTTGGCCAATCAGAGAGAAGGTAACATTTTTCATCTTACAACTGTAGCCAATCACGACGCTGGCATATCGGAGCTTATCCGTGATCACTTGCCAGTTATTTACTGGCAAGTGATCACTTATATTTATATTTATAATTTTCTTATAAAATTAGTATATTTCGAAGTAAAACTATGTTTATTTAACTTATAGAATCAGCGCCGACATTGTAGTAAACAAATATGTTATTTTTTTGTTTACCTACATAATTCTAAGAGATAGTGTGTAGCTTTCCTTGTCGCTCCCAAGATTTGAGAAGCGATGGTATATTTTTACGTATATATTTACCTAAATTTACCCAAGGGCCAATAACTATCTAGTGGCCTCGACGAGGACAGAAAGCCGGGGGCTTGTTAAATCCCGCCAATTGTCCTAATGATATTTTCTAGCTGGATTTTGGCATTTACGGCTTCAGCGCGTAGGCGGTTCCATGGGTTTATAACCCTCTTGGTGAAAAAAAAAACATGCTTTCAGTCCTATTGAGAGGACATACTCTTCAACACTATATCTGTGATTGCCCTGTTATCAGTGATTTCAGACCAAATGGTATGAGGTACTTTGAGCTCTGTAATTACTTTATACACAGGAATATTGGAAGATATTCTTGTGCTGTACCCAGATTTTGCTAGTGGGGGCTAATAGATCAGCCTTACATTTATTGTTCTCTCCTGATTCCATGTATGACTGGCCGTCCTTTGAGGTGGGATATTGGATGAGCTTACCTGGTTGATGGGGTTCTGGGAGTTCTTCTACTCCCCAAGCCCGGCCCGAAGCCAGGCTTGACTTGTGAGAGTTTGGTCCACCAGGCTGTTGCTTGCAGCGGCCCGCAGGCCCACATACCCACCACAGCCCGGTTGGTCCGGCACTCCTTGGAGGAATAAATCTAGTTTCCTCTTGAAAATGTCCACGGTTGTTCCGGCAATATTTCTTATGCTTGCTGGGAGGACGTTGAACAACCGGGGACCTCTGATGTTTATACAGTGTTCTCTGATTGTGCCTATGGCACCTCTTCTCTTCACTGGTTCTATTCTACATTTTCTTCCATATCGTTTACTCCAGTACGTTGTTATTTTACTGTGTAGATTTGGTACTTGGCCCTCCAGTATCTTCCAGGTGTATATTATTTGATATCTCTCTCGTCTTCTTTCTAGTGAGTACATTTGGAGGGCTTTGAGACGATCCCAATAATTTAGGTGCTTTATTGCGTCTATGCGTGCCGTATATGTTCTCTGTATTCCCTCTATTTCAGCAATCTCTCCTGCTCTGAAGGGGGAAGTGAGTACTGAGCAGTACTCAAGACGGGACAAGTACAACCATTGTGATGGGATTCCTGGATTTGAAAGTTCTCGTAATCCATCCTATCATTTTTCTGTCTGTCGCAATATTTGCTTGGTTATGCTCCTTAAACGTTAGGTCGTCAGACATTATTATTCCCAAATCCTTTACATGCTGTTTTCCTACTATGGGTACATTTGATTGTGTTTTGTACTCTGTATTATGTTTAAGGTCCTCATTTTTACCGTACCTGAGTACCTGGAATTTATCACTGTTAAACATCATGTTATTTTCTGATGCCCAGTCGAAAACTTTATTAATATCAGCTTGAAGTTTTTCAATGTCCTCAGCCGAGGTAATTTTCATACTGATTTTTGTGTCATCTGCAAAGGATGATACGAGGCTGTGACTTGTATTTTTATCTATATCTGATATGAGAATAAGGAAAAGCAGCGGTGCAAGGACTGTACCCTGAGGTACAGAACTTTTCACTGCACTTGGACTAGATTTTATATGGTTGACAGTTACTCGCTGAGTCCTGTTTGACAGAAAACTGAGTATCCAGCGTCCTACTTTACCGGTTATTCATATTGACTTCATTTTGTGTGCTATCACGCCATGGTCACATTTATCGAAAGCCTTTGCGAAGTCCGTGTATATCACATCAGCATTCTGTTTCTCTTCTAATGCCTCAGTGACTTTGTCGTAGTGCTCAAGTAGCTGTGAGAGGCACGATCTTTCCGCTCGAAATCCATGTTGGCCTGGGTTGTGAAGGTCATTGGTCTCCATGAAATTGGTGACCTGACTCCTAATCACTCTCTCAAATACTTTTATGATGTGCGATGTTAGTGCAACTGGTCTATAATTTTTTGCCAATGCTTTGCTCCCTCCCTTGTGTAGAGGGGCTATGTCTGCTACTTTAAGTGCATCTGGTATCTCCCCCGTGTCCAAGCTCTTCCTCCACACTATACTGAGTGCCTGTGCTACCGGCACTTTGCATTTCTTTATAAATATTGAATTCCATGAGTCTGGACCTGGGACCGAGTGCATGGGCATGTTTTCAATTTCTTTTTCAAAATTTAGTGCGCTCGTGTTTATATCAGCTATATTTACAGGGGTTTGAATATCCCGCATAAAGAAATTGTCTGGATCTTCCACCTTCATGTTGTTTATTGGAGTGCTAAACATGTCCTCATACTGCTTTTTTAGGATTTCACTAATTTCTTTGTCATCCTCCGTGTATGAACCTTCACTTGTACGAATAGGTCCAATACTGGCAGTGATTTTTTATTTTGATTTCGCATATGAGAAGAAATATTTTGGATTTTTCTTTATTTCCTGAATTGCTTCCTGTTCTAACTGCCTTTCTTCAGTTTCATATGAGTGTTTCAATTTCCGCTCGATTTTTTCAATCTCCCTATTTAAATTATTCCTTCTTTGACGGGAAATTCGTGTCTGCATAAGCAGTTCCGTTATTTTTTTCCTGCGTTTATAGTGTCGTCTGCGTTCTCTTTCCACGTTAGATCTCTTTCTGGCTTTCCTCAAAGGAACAAGTTTCAGACAGACTTGATACGCTTCTGAAGTCAGTTTTTCTATTCCTTCTGTAGGACTTGTATTATTTAGAACAGTTCCCCATGGAATGTTTGTAAGTTCCCTGTTTATTATCTCCCAGTCTATCCTTTTATTATTAAAATTGAATTTACTGAATAGCCCCTCTCGCTTTATCAACGTTTTAGGTCTATTCTGAGTATTGATGGTCGTTTGCACTTCAATGAGCTTGTGATCTGAGTATGTGGTATCTGATATCGTAATGTCTCTGATAATGTCTTCATTGTTCGTAAAAACCAGATCTAGAATATTTTCATTTCTCGTTGGCTCCGATATCTGCTGATTGAGTGAAAATTTGTCACAGAATCTAAGTAGTTCTCTAATCTGTGGTTGGTTAGATCCTGATAGATTTCCTGGTATAATATTATTGTTTGCTATTTTCCACCTGAGACTAGGCAAGTTGAAGTCACCTAGGAAGATAATATCAGGTATCGGGTTCTCCAAATTATCAAGGCTATTCTCTATTTTGCTTATCTGTTCTGTGAATTCTTCAGCCGTTGCATCTGGCGGTTTGTATATTAGTATAATCACTAAATTTATTTTCCCTATTTTTAATCCCAGTACCTCTACCACCTCATTTGTAACGTTTAGGAGCTCCGAGCATACAAGGTCTTCCCTAATATACAGACCCACTCCTCCATGTGACCTAATTTTCCTATCACACCTGTATAGGTTATATCCTGGAATCCAGATCTCACTGTCCAACAATTCCCCTGCATGGGTTTCTGTGTAAGCTCCAAATACTGCATTTGACTCTGTGAGGAGGCCATTTATGAACTGTACTTTGTTGTTTGTTCTTGTTTTCAGTCCTTGTATGTTGGCAAAGATGAATGAGGTTACTCTATTAGTGATAGTTTGAATGGGAGACTTTTTCGGCAAGTCCATTATTCGTGGACATAATGAGTTTGTTCTGACCAGTACTGATTGTTGTAGGGCAGTTGTCTGTCGTAGTTGTAGTTCCCTTTCAGTGGGTAATTGTATCTGTAATTCTGGAATGCAAGTGGATCTGGCATCCAGTTCCATACACTCTCCATGCTGCTCCTTTTGAATTCTCTGCCGGTCTGGTATAAAAAATTTATAGAGTTTCCTCCAAATTCATTATCCTGCTTGCCACTCTTTATGTAGCGTTCCGTGCCTTTCACGTGAAAGTGTGGGCAGCTGAGGTCATAGCATTTTCTGTCCTCCAGTGAGGTTTGGCACATGTCAGGATGGAAAAGCCTACATATTGATCCAAATCGACACTCACCTTTCCTAAGCATATTTAAACATTTTTTGGGATGTTGGTAACTGCATTCTAATCCTTTCTTATTACCAGCATATCTATGTCTGCATATGCCCTTTGCATAAAATTTGCATAAGTCTGTCCTTCTGTTCTGAATTGCTCTATCGGGAACCGTCGTAGTGTCTGTACCTATCGAGCAGTCAGTGCTGTCTGGTACACTTTCTAGTTTACTGTCCTCTACATCCTGGCCTACTGAGTCAGAGTTTACAACTTCCTGAGTTTCAGCCTCAGTTTCATCCCTGACTATAGCCTCCGCCCCTTGTATATTAGAATTGTTGTTCCTTTCCCACTCCTTCTGGATGGCTGGTAGGCTTCCAATGAATGATGTTTTCCGATCATGCGTCATGTTATCTAGAAGGTTTTTTAGGATATTCCAAGCTGGCAGGTCATTTTTACACACCCAGAGCAAGTGGCCAGCTCTCAGTGCCGTAGTGTTACTCACTCCTGTACAAGCCGAATGGAATCTAGTCTTACAGATATAACATTCAATTCCCGTTACCTTCGTCTTTAAGAAGTTGTTACAGTGGCCACAAATTTGTTTATTTACTCCCATATTGCCTACACTGTAATCTTTCATATAGAATAGGGTAGCAGCACATTGCTGTGTGTACCTAAGCTTGTTATTAAAAATAACTCAGTATTAAAGGTTTTAAATTATAGCTTGTATTATTATTATTACTAGTATTATTCTTATTAAATATAAATGTTAACCATGGATTATTAAGATCTCATATTGATATGTAATGTTAGTAATGTTAACAAAACCACACACTAGAAGATAAAAAGAGGACAACAATGTTATTAATATTTCTTGTGAATCATTAAATTGTGCAGTATGTCTCAATTTTCACTTCTTTAGGTATACATTAGAAAAAAATATGATAAACAACCCATAAATATTAGTTTCATTATATTTTTTATTTAAATAACTGGATCCATATTTTTAACAGCTGACAGGATTTGTTTTTACTCATAAGTGCATTATCTGTTAAACAAAATTTGGTTTATTGTTACACACAATGGTGCTACATAGCCTTCCCGGCTTGGTGCCTTCTTTTGAGAATTACTTACTTATTAATGTTACACACAGCCAAATTGTGTAACAGGAAGAGGTCTTGGACACAAATTTGTTCCATACTAAATGTAGAGGAATCAGCTGAGCATTCCTCAAATAAAATAAGCTACCTAAGCTTACAAAGTAAATAAAATAAAATAAATTAAGCATTCCTCAAATAAGTAGCTGCCTCACCTCACTGCCCTACTGCTACAAAGCCTTCCCGGCTCGGTGCCTTCTTTTGATAATTACTTATTGTTACACACAGCCAAATTGGGTAACAGGAAGAGGTCTTGGATCCCTACTTCCCCCTCTCTTTTTTAACAAGCTATAATAGTCCATATAGTCATTATTATAGAATTAAATATTCAATGAGAAAAGTTTGAAGTTTTTACACTTACCCTTACCTAACATCATTTGTGCAGCATATTTTTCTTTTATGTCTCACTCAGATTTAATTTCAAAATAAAACCAATGAAAATAAATTAAAAATGGGTATTTTTAGCTAAGGTACACCCTTACTACTAGGTGAACAGGGGCATTTGGTGGTAGTAAATGCTCCCATCAGGCAGGGCTCATCACCTTCTCTCATATTTCATGTTCACCAGTGTTTATTTACTTATTAACTACTGGTATAATATCTTGCTATTATAAAACTAATTCTAATATTATAAAAGACATATTTGCTACAACTTTCAAGCAGAGAATGCATATATAGTTAACACGAAGGACTCCGTCTTGATGAAACTCACCAGCTAAATTGTTTGTTTATAATAAAATCGATCCACCATGTTGTGTAGTAGAAAAAAATTGAGTTATATCCTGTTAACATAAAGCAACGAGTGGTCCAGAGCGCCCTTAGTTTGAGGCGGTGTACTTACGAAGATTTTTATATGTAAATGCCTACCTGAATACCGACGTAGCCGCTACGAAGATGCTAAGAAGAAAAACATTCGTAAGTACGTACGTAACTGCTTCGTGAATCTGGCCCCTGGTCAATAGAACGACGGCTCGGCACTTTATAGGGTCGGCGTTCGAGTCCTGATGATTCAAGTTGTTGGGCACTGTTCCTTCACTTTATCATCATATCCCAGCTGCTTTACCTGTTATCTCTTCCAGCTGCTTTACCTGTTATCTCTTCCAGCTGCTTTACCTGTTATCTCTTCCAGCTGCTTTACCTGTTATCTCTTCCAGCTGCTTTACCTGTTATCTCTTCCAGCTGCTTTACCTGTTATCTCTTCCAGCTGCTTTATAGTCCTACTGGTTTAGTGCTGCCTCTCCATACTTACCTTACTTCACCTATCCGTCTAATTTCGAACAATTATTTATTTTTTCTAGGTTTCAGATGCGAATTAATCATGATACTTTCCACAGTTAAATTTAGCAATTTAAATATTGTTAGTGTATATCTTGTTGGTACGTTGACTTTTTATAGGCATAGAACTATTCACTTATGAATAATGAGATGTATATGCCAATTTTCAGTCCAATTTGACAGTGAATGTGTGTTTTTTTGCAATAAAGTTGAATCTTCACATAGGTTTATTATTGCCCCTATTTTAGTGTCTTCGGGAAATTTACTTATGCTGCTGTTAATTTCACGTCAAATTCCTTTATATACATGGTGAGCAATGTAGGAGTTAGAGTGAGCCCAGGGACACTAAAGAGTGCAGCTCCAGGCCTGCTGTCGCCCGTGCTGTCGCCATTAGTGGTTTAGCAGCTTAGCAGTAAGTTTTCGTTTTTTTTCGAAATTTACTGCAAAGTTGCCATCCTTAAAAGGGTCCTCGGGTTAGACCTAAAAACTTACTGCTAAGTTGCCACCTGTTTTCGGGTAAAATTTTTTCAGAATTTCACTTACCGCTAAGATGCCACCTATTTTCCGGTTAATGTTTTAGTCCAGTTTAATACTGAATTATATCAGAGTCCAGTTTAAGATGAATTATTTCAGAGTCCAGTTTAAGATTAATTATTTTGGAGTCCAGTTTTAGTTAAAATCTGAATATTTTCAGTTTTACTTACACCTGCGGTATTTAAGTTATTACGGAGAACAAATGTGACCATTGTTATGATCTCAGCCTGCAGGAGAAACGAGTCTCCCTTCTTGAGAGTTATTCAGCAAGCCTGACCTAACTAGAAGGTCTAGCAAGTATTGAGGTGATAACGCATATGTAAAATAGTTGGTTGGGTATGTGTAACAGTTTGAGATTATGGGCAATGCAGAAGAAAATAGATAAATGACGGGCTAGGAGATGTGGACATTTTGCTGGAGGCGTGAGGCTCGCTTCTGGAGGACCTTGACCTCACTTGAGTGCCAGACATCGCAGGGGGAAGCCGCGCTCCGTTGAGCTCCCGTTAGAAGGGAACCCCTAGTGATATATCTCGAAGAGAAGAGAAGTGTGCGGACGTACCAGCTGTGGAATCGAGCTGGGAACGTTGTGGTCTCAAGTCCTGGTCGACGAGCAGATATTAAATCGCCCAGAAGCATTATTGTGGGCTGTGTGGAGCGCCCTGACCAGACGCCGTCAGAGGGAAAGCGCCCTCGACCAATTAATCTGTGGTAAGCACGATAAACGCCAGTTCATAGTGATTGCTTGTAGTTGGTCGTGTGCCCAGCGACAGTAGCGATGTTTATTTATAAGTTAGACATATTTTAATAAGGCAGAAAGCCTGAAATAAGAGAGTGGAGAGGGAGGAACACGGAGCGACGTCCGTCCCCTCTGAGCGCTGGCGGACGACTGAGGGAGCCTGGCTCCGGATGGAGGAAGACCCTCCCAGCGAGTGAGGACCGCCGCCAGGCGAGGTGGAGTATGGACCCGCCCAAAACGGGGGAGTCCACTCTCACTGTATGTAGAGGACAGATAGAGGTTTGAGGCAAGCATATTGTGTGGTTATTTTTGTTTATGTGTTAAAGGGGAACATTTTATTGGAGTGTCGATGGGTTGCAGGTTTGTTCTTTGGGGAAGAAGTTGCTGAGAACTTCGAAGCCAGCAGAGGAAGTAGCTGATGAGACTCCAAGGTAGTGGAGCAGAGGACCTCGAGCTGTGAGGAGAAGCAGCAGTGAAGAGGAGTGTCACGTGCTTCTGCAGAGGTGGAGAAGCACCATAGTTGCTCGGGGAAACTTCATGGTGTAGCAGCCAAGAGAGCTGTGGAGGAACCTAGCAGAAGGGTGAAGCACCGTAGTTACTCAAGGAAACTTCATGATAGCAGCCTGGAGGAGCTGCAGAGGATCCTGGTAGTGAAGCCCGGAAGAACCTAAGGGATATTAGGGTTGTGAACTTCCAGAGGTGGAAGGGGAAGTTCTGATGGATTACTTGTAGGGAGTTGATAGTGTTTGGTTGTCAGTAGCGTGCAAGACGCAGTGAGAGGTGAGTGACTGTTGGCATTCTTATGCCAAGGAGTTTTTTATACTGAAGTTTAGAGTTGCAGTCGTAGGCTTGATTACCTACAGATGTATGTGCTCGAGGACTGACAGTGATCGATTAATCATTGTTGTGTATCAATGAACATTTATACTGATATATGTGATTGCATTCAAATGCTGATTTTCTATATATATATTATCTTGCTGATGGGGCAACAGTGTATGTAGGCTTGACCAACTTGAGGAGGTTAATAGTATCAGGTGGTGAACCAGGAGATAGGATACCACTGGATAAGCTGATAATAGAGTTCTGATGGTGTTGGAGTGCAACCTGATTGTGATATTATAGAGTATAGGATTCATTATTATTATATGTGTGTATGTATCGTGTATGTGCTTTGTCCAGTAAATGTGTCACAATTTGCTGGTGTTTGCCCTTGTCCTAGTGAGGCTTCCCAGGAGGTAGTAAAGAAGGAGAGAGAAAGAACCAAGAACCACTGCTGTGGACAGGGTAAGAGGTAATACTAGTAAGTCATAGGGGATTGAGGAGATCATATCTCATAAGGAGAGAGTGGGGAGTCACAGCGGCTCAAGTGGGTGTGTGCACGTGACAACGAGGCTGAGTGTTGGAGCCGCATCCCCTAAACGTGTGACGTGGAGCCCCTCTCCAAGAGCCAGAAGCGCCTAGTGTGATCTCCTAGTGAAGTGTAAGCACTCTACCGAGTTGTGGGTTGGGTTGTCCGTAGAGAAGGATCAACGACGACAACACCAACCAACCCACAGTCTATAATACCATGGAGTGATTGCATACAAAATGAGGTCAATGGGTATAACTGGTAAAGTAGGACGATGGATACTCAATTTCCTGTCGAACAGAACACAAAGAGTAACAGTCAATCAAGTAAAATCGAGTCCGAGTGCAGTTAAAAGCTGTGTACCTCAAGGTACAGTTCTTGCACCACTGCTGTTCCTTATTCTCATATCAAATATAGACAAAAACACAAGTTACAGCTTCATGTCATCCTTTGCTGCTGATACAAAAATCAGCATGAAAATTACCTCTGCTGAAGACACTGATAAACTACAAACAGATATTAACAAAGTTTTCGATTGGGCAGCAGAAAATAACATGATGTTTAACGGTGATAAATTCCAGGTACTCAGATACGGCAAAAATGAGGACCTTAAACATAATACAGGGTACAAAACACAATCGAATCTGCCCATAGTAGGAAAACAGCATGTCAAGGATTTGGGAATAATGATGTCCGACGACCTAACGTTTAGGGAGCATAACCAAGCAAGTATTGCGTCAGCCAGAAAAATGATAGGATGGATTACGAGAACCTTCAAGTCCAGAAATCCCATCACAATGATTGTACTCTTCAAATCACTTGTATTGTCCCGTCTTGAGTACTGCTCAGTACTCACTTCCCCCTTCAGAGCAGGAGAGATTGCTGAAATTGAGGGAATACAGAGAACAAGTACGGCACGCATAGACGAGATAAAGCACCTAAATTATGGGGATCGTCTCAAAGCTCTCCAAATGTACTGACTAGAAAGGAGACGAAAGAGATACCAAATAATATACACGTGAAAAATACTGGAGGGACAGGTCCCAAATCTGCACAGTAAAATAACAACGTACTGGAGTGAACGACATGGAAGAAAATGCAGAATAGAACCAGTTAAGAGCAGAGGTGCCATGGGCACAATCAGAGAACACTGTATAAACATCAGAGGTCCACGGTTGTTCAACGTCCTACCAGCGAGCATCAGAAATATTACAGGAGCAACCGTGGACATCTTCAAGAGGAAACTAGATTGTTTCTTTCAAGGAGTGCCGGACCAACCGGGCTGTGGTGGGTATGTGGGCCTGCGGGCCGCTCCAAGCAACAGCCTGGTGGACCAAACTCTCACAAGTCAAGTCTGGCATTGGGCCGGGCTTGGGGAGTAGAAGAACTCCCAGAACCTCATCAACCAGGTATCAACCAGGTAATAAACTCTACGGACTTAAGTTTCAGTTTAAAAGTAATTCACAGTATCAGAAGTTAGATCTTGGACCCGGCTCTATTCGTTTGTAAGTGTAGTTTCGCTACTATTAGCCCAATTTAAAACAGTCATATTTTGGACACAGTAAAAGAGATCAAGACAGTTACGGAGTTCTAGCTCCCGCCCCCCGCCTTAGATCACTCTTGTAAATTTACTACTATCTGTCCAATTTCCCTGGTAATTAAAACCGTTATATTTCAAACGTAGTAAATAATATCAAGGAAGTTATTGAGTTTCAGCTTGTATCCTTAGCCTTAAGTTCCCTCTCGTATCTTCATTAGTATTAGTCCAATTCCTCTAAAGTTTAAACCCACTGTATTTCAGATGCAGAAAAATAAATCAAAAGCAAATATCGAGCTCCGGCTATTGTCCCCGCCTTAGTTCATTCGTACAACTCCGCTATTATGCTATTATCCGATCAATTTCCTCAAGATTTAAAACAGTCATTTCAGACATAGTAATAAAAGAAAGTAAAGTTACCGAGTCCTGCTTCTGCTCCTGTCGTCCACCTTAGTTCCCTCTCTTATCTTCATTAATATCTACCCCAAATCCTCTGAGATTTAAAACCGCTATATTTCCGACTCGGTAAATAAGTAAGTAAGTAATTATCAAAAGAAGACACCAAACCGGGAAGGCTATGTAACTTGGTAAATAAAATCAAGGCAGTTTCCGAGCTTCAGCTCCTATCCCTGATCTTAGTTCGATCCTACAACTCTCCTATTAACTGATAAATTTCCCTATAATAAATTTATAAAATTGATAAAAACATAAATTATTTTTGTGTTTTAATGTTCTATGCGAGTTCAATTCATATTCCCCACATGTTCACTGCGTTCTTCGCATTCTCTTACATGTTATTTAAAATCAAATGTATAATTGTTTCTATCATTCAGTAACTAGTTCTTTATCAAATATTAACAAAGCATTACTGTTCCTCTAACAAATTAGTTCAATTTCATTTAGCTTCAAATATTTAGTTACAATAAATTATTTAAGTTTTCTTTAATCCTCTGTACTTTATATTTTAAATTTCAATGTCTTAGCTTTTCGTACCTCTTTCTCGTTCGTTTCTCAGTGTATTCATGTCTGTCTCAATGCCTTAGCTTTTATCTTTCTTAGTCTTTGTTTTCGGTCAATGCCTACCTCTGTCCCTCTTTATTTTGTCAATGTCTGTGTCTGTCTCAGTTTCCGTTATTCTGGCAATGTCTTTTTCACTGTCTGTCTCTTTGTCAATGTATTAGTGTGCTTCCTTTTCCTATCTCTTAGTTTCAGATTCACTCTTTCTGTCATCTTATTGTATCTTTATCTTTTAGTTGGCTTAGTCAGTCTCTCTTCTATCTTTCTTTCTTTCTTCCTTTATTAGTCTCAAGTCTTAGTGGCTCTGCTTCTTTAATACTTTACTTGCATTATTACTAAGATAAAGAATGAATTTATATTCATTAATAAGTGTGTAAATCACGAAAAATAGACACGTGATCACTCCTTCTGAAGATGTATTAATATACGAAAGTACTTAAGGAAATTCCTGTTTTAATTTTCCTCCGTAGTCTGACACTTTCATTAGTAAGTGTGAAAGAGTGTTGTGTGAGTAAACGAAAGGTATATGTTTCAGAGAGAACAAGATGGTGCTTTAAATAAGTTATGTTAAGTAAGTTAGGTTTTGTAAGTTATATAAGTTATGTTGGGATAGGTAAGTTACTTTAGGTAGGGTAGGTTAGGTAAATTACTTTAGGTAGGGTAGGTTAGGTAAATTACTTTAGGTAGGGTAGGTTAGGTAAGTTACATTAGGATAGGGTAGTAGAGGTAAATCAGGATAGGTAAGTTACATTATTAAGTTATGTAAGTTAGATCAAGTTAGAATGGGTAAGTTATGTCAGGTGGGATAGGTTGTGTAAGGGAAGTTATGTAAATAAGAAATGTTAGATATGTTACAGAGAGACGTTTGTTACAATGTTTGTTACAGTGAAAATGTTATTTAATGATTGAAGACTATTCTTGATGTTTAAGAGATTATCTTTGATGACTCTGAGAATAACACTATTGGATCTGAGATAAGCTTTAAGGTCTCTGAGAATATCTTTGATGGGTCGGAGAGTATTCTTTTACGTAAATACACTACAGTGAGAATATTCTTAATGTCTTTGAGAGTGTCATTGGAGAACAAAGATGTCACGAGAGTATCATTTGATGCATAAAAATGTCATAGATTGTATCTTGATGACTCAGAGAATAACCTTGATGATTCGAATAGTATTCTTGATGTTTCTGAGCGCATTCTTCTTACATAAAGAGAGCATTGTGTGTACCTATAAATGTTTGGAGATGTCTCTGAGAATAACTTTTGATGGCATGAATAGAATTTTTTTGTTGTCTTTGGGTATGCCTTTAATGACTCTGAGTGTATCTTTGATGTTTTTGAGTGTATTATTGATGTCTTGAAGAGTATCTTTGACTATTTTTCTTACTCCACGAAGTATATTGTTAGTTACGAAAGTGTTGAAAGAAGTTACATTTGACTATTTTCAGCTGAGAGAAGTTTTATTTATTTAAGAATGATGCTGGAAAGAATCATTTGGCTATTTTTTAGAACGAACAACGAGTTATCTTAGTTAAGAAATGAATTTAAAAAGTTAGCTATTTTCAGTTGACTGATGGTTGATTTTAGTAAGAAACGTAAAGAAAAGATTGTCTTAGTAAATTTGTTACTGAATAAAGTGTAGATTATTTTTAAAACAGTGCCATAAACATCTTAAACATCAAAGAACAGTAAATTTTTGTTAAGAACTATTTAAGAATAGTCGATTGTAAATAACCTTGGTAAATGACTAAATACGTAAATGTAAATTGTAAAGATTGTAAACGACAATCGACTTGAGAATGGTCCAGGACGGACCGAAACGTCGTCGTCCCTTCATTTTCTAGTGTGTGGATTGGTCAACAATGACTAAATAAATACTGTGTAACTAAGTAATTTATAAATTTTTAAATAAATTTTAACTAAATATTTGAAAACAAAATAAAGTTTAACTAATTTGTAAGGAGAAACAGTAATACGGTTGATAATATTTGAAAAAGAACTAGTTAATGAATGTTATAAACAACTGTACATTTGATTTTAAAGAACATGTAAGAGAATTTGATGAACACAGCAGTGAACATGCAGCAAATATGAATAAAAGAGAACATGGAAACATAAAAAGAATATAGAGAGTACATGAAGAATGAACAACAAACTTGTGAAGAACATTCTGAGAACGTAACAAAGAACACAGAGAACTGGACTTTGCCTTGATTATATTTACCGTGTCGGAAATATAGCGGTTTTAAATCTCAGAGGATTTGGGGTAGATATTAATGAAGATATGAGAGGGAACTAAGGTGGAGACCAGGAGCTGGAACTCGGCAACTTTACTTTCTTTTATTACTATGTCTGAAATGACTGTTTAAATCTTGAGGAAATTCATCGGATCATAGCGGAGTAGTACGAATGAACTAAGATGGGGGGTGGGGGGGGGGGGCAAGAACCAGAGCTCGGTATTTGCTTTTGATTTATTTTACAACGTCTGTAATACAGCGGGTTTAAATGTTAAAGGAATTGAACTGATACTAACGAAGATATGAGAGGGAACTAAGGTGGAGGACAAGAGATGAAACTCAGTAACTTCCTTGATCATATTTACTACGTCCGACATATAGCGGTTTTAAATTTCAGGGAAGTTGGACTGATAGTAGAGAATTTACGAGTGATCTAAGGCGGGGATGGGAACTAGAACTCGGTAACTGTCTTGATCTGATATACTGTGTCCGAAATATGATTGTTTAAATTTGGGCTACTAGTAAGAACACTTCACTTATAAATGTATAGAGCCAGGTCCAAGAACTAACTTCTGATACTGTGAATTACTTTTAAAATGGAAACTTAAGCCCGTAGAGCTTATATTGTTTCTACGTAATAACTCTTTAATACTTCAGGTGTAAGTATAACTTCTGTAAGTATAACTTCGTTTCTGCCCGAAACGCTTTGCGTAATAGTGGCTTTAGGCATTGTATATACTAGCTCTATCTATTAATCCAACAAACTTTGTAAAATCTCTTGTATGTATGTACCTTACCTAAATAAACATTTATTATTTATTTATTTATAACTTTGAAAATATTCAGTCTTAAACGGAAACAGTGTATATTTTTTATATAAGAATTCTTTAACAAACTCCTAATAAAACTATTCTCTGAACATGGAATTTTATACGATTTTAACTAAAACTGGACTCTGAAATAATTCCGCCTGAAAACAGGTGGCAACTTAGCGGTAAGTTTGTAGGTCTGACCTGGGGACTCTTTTTTTTTTTAAGGATGGCAACTTAGCAGTAAGTTTCCCCACCCAAAAAAAAACTTTCTGCTAAGCTGCCAAGCCTCCTACTGTCGTCCCGCTGTCTATTTGTTTAAGTTAATTGTCTCTATATTTAATGAAACTGATGTTTTAAGAATACCCCTATCGTTTATTTCTTGAAATAGCCACTTTAAATGTTGCACTCATTACTTATATGCTTGTGAAAACCAATTATTAACGAATGTTTATCAGGTACGGATGGCAGAGTAGTTGGTTATCGTTAGTTTTCCACCCCAGATGTCCCGAATTCGAATCTTTCTGAAAATGTATAGTTCAAGCTAGATTCATGAATCACAACTATATCCCTACTGGATTTTCGTTAAAACTTAACTGATTTACAAATTTACAACTAAATGAGAAAGATGTAATTTTTTCTCAACCGGTCAACCTAACTACTTGGGCTGGACGGTAGAGCGACGGTCTCGCTTCATGCAGGTCGGCGTTCAATCTCAGACCGTCCAAGTGGTTGGGCACCATTCGTTCCCCCCCGCCCCCCGTCCCATCCTAAATCCTTATCCTGACCCCTTCCAAGTGCTACATAGTCGTAATGGCTTGGTGCTTCCTCCTGATAGTTCCCTTCCCTTGCCCCGGTCAACGGTAGTGGTGTAAACACGTAAACGAACACATGAACGGGATGACTGGTAAATACTGTTCAGTTCCAAGTAATTCAGTTGATGGGTTGACTAGAGAATATTCTCTCCAAGAATTAAAGCTGACTGGAGAGCATTTAGCATTGTGGTGCAGTGATGCCAAACTGTACATGATGGACAGGTCCCTGGAGAGCTTGCTTGCCCCTTACCGTAATAGCCATAAATCTTGTCCTGGCAGTAGATGCCGGAGGTTCCAGGGGGACACACGCACCCACAGTTGGCACCTAGATAGCCTTCGTTCTCACACGGGTCAGTCGTCAAGTTGCAGCTTCTCAGCCACTTGCCTGTGGGGAGAACAGTTCATCTAAGATTACAAGACACTCAACTCTCACAACAGTTGAAAATGTGACGCGGTAAGTAGTCAAAGAGAACGGAATTATTACACGAGCAAACACAGCCACGGTCATTCACCGATGCAGTTATAGAGCTTGTTCGCCAGCAACTTATCCCTGTGAGACAGTCCATTACTCTGGCCCATGAGCCCCTGGAGGAGAGGGTCGAGCGTAACGATGGTGGGCTTGCCGTTGATGGTGTATGTCTGGGGGAGAGAAAGAGAGCGCCGCCAATCCAGACAATAGCCTCTTATGAATGATTCAAATATATTACCTAGTTCTTAATAGGCGACTACCGTTACCTAAAGAGATTTCTGAATTATCGGAAGTATATATTAAGAACAGCACAATATTACTAGCCATAAAAACACTGCTTAGGTGCTTTTGGTAACTGATATATGCTCAGATAGACGGTATGTAAATTATTATAGACAGCAGCAACTTTGGGAAAGTAAGTCCATTGTACACACCTTGTCCTTGTAGTGCATCAGAGAAGTGTAGTCATAGGCGACGCTGAAGTTGTTGACACCAGACGGGGAGGTCTTTGTAAACTTGTCAACGTATCTGGGAATGATGTTCTCCTGGTTGATGTGGACGAAGTCATCTCTGTCAGAGCGAGAGTGTTCATGTACAAAGCCCACAGCATGACCAAGGGCGTGAGCAATGGTCTCCAGCTGCAGGAGGAGGGGGGTGGTTATTGTTGGGGGGGGGGGGTACAGAATATAGTAGAACACAAATTAAATTTTCTAGTCGATGAGTCACAATAACGTGGCTGAAGATATGATGACCAAACCACACATCAGAAAGTAAAGAAACGACGACGTTTCGATCCATCCTGGATGGACCGAAATGTCGTCGTATTTTGTTTCTGTCCCGGCTTGGTGCCCTTTTTTGTTAATTAATTACTTTTCATTTTCTGATGTGTGGTTTGATCATTATATGTACCTAGAATAAGTAAGATATTATTATTATTATTATTATTATTATTATTATTGTTGTTGTTGAAAAGGCATTCTGGCATTTATTCAAAAGCTTAGCAGCTCTTCAGAATAGAGAAATATCGTAAGATATAATGTTAATGGACATGACAAATAATAATCAGATGAAGGTGGTGGTACTGACTTTGTCACAGCCGCTGCCCATGGAGACATCCTGACCATTGAGGAAGAACACGCGGCCCAGGGACGAGTAGCACCCATCTCCATATATGAACCTCAGGTGGGGCTGGTCAGTGTCGGTGGTCGGGGAGAACTTGATGCAGGTGTGAGTCATCCAGTGCCTCATCCCAGCCAGACACACTCTCTGGTTTACAGTATCTGCAAATTTACAACTTTGTTGTATACCATCCCGGGCGGAACGGCTTCATTACATCACATATGAATGTTACTATCTTCACTCAGACACGTGCCTGTCTCTTATAGTGAGTTTGATTGACCATGTAACCTATATCACTATATCACTTTCTATTTGTGTGCGTCTGTCCACAATGTGTTCATGCACTCCATAACGAATTTCAGTTCAACTGCACAGTTTTTCTATTTGTACGAAGAAAGTCATGTGCTATATCGTTTTGATTCAGTAAACACTCTCAGTATGAGATAATGATGTTCTCAAAGCTAAACGTATACCCCATGGCCGCTGTATGTGCAGTGTTGTGCACTGAACATTGGTTATTGCCTCTATTAAGGAGACAAATACCTCATGTAAGGTGTCTCCCGAGTCAACTTGTAGTCAAGTTGCCAAAGTGACCTCACCAATTATGGGGAGTACCTTGTTATCGGGTTGAAATAATTCTCTATATTACCAGATCTGATAGTATTAGTTAAATTTCAACCCAGTTATGAGGCTGACAACCACCCAGAACTGGGTAAGAGTCCAATATTAATTTAACCACAATCAGTGTAATATCATATGTTATAATAGATTGCCTCATTGGCCACCAGGGGGTTTGGACGTGCTAGCCTGCCCTGCCAGTTGTTGTCTGGAGTTGCGAGCGGGAGGGTGCTGTTTGGCGTAGCGGCGCCATGGGAACCCCCCTCCCCCATGTTGTGTGTGCCCAGTCTGTGGGTCTCGAGTTTTTTGATCGAGCTGGATATCCTGAGGTGGGGCTCGTGCTGTGTGAATTGCTGCGTGTCCCGATGGTGGACGTTTATGGCATTGAACTGGTGACTGCCCGCAGGATGATTGTCAAGTTTAAGACGGAGGTGTACTGGGGATTTTTACGTCATTACGAGGGGCGAACCTTGCCCCTGCAGGAAGGTGCAGGTACTGTGACTGTCTCAGATCGGAGTGGTGCCATTACGTATGTTATGCGTGCATGGGGCACCCTTGGAATTCCCGGAGGGGCTGCTGCGGCATTATTTCGACTAGTTTGGAGCTGTTGTCAGTGTGCGGTTGGACCTGCTCTCCTTGGGATCGCTTAAGGGTGTGCGGTCGAACATTCGCACACTGGGAAAGAGACTGTAGGCAGACATTCTGTCCTCGGTGAAGCTCCTGGGTTGTTATGTAAGGGTGTATTACACCCGCCAGCCTCGTACGTGTTACCGTTATGGCATCTTGGGCCATCAGGCTGCTGGGTGCTCTGCACCTGCCATCGCGCCCGTCAACCGTGAGGAGGACTTCCCGCCGCACTCTTTGGAGGAGGGTTCGGTAGCTGTGGATGTGGACGACTCTTTGGCTGCTGAAGTGCCTCCTGTTTCACCTGTTGCGCCTCCTGTTGCTGTCGCCTCTCTTCCGGAGGTTGTGTCACCGTCGGGTGCTTGTCCTGCCAAGGTTGTTGTCTCTGGTGCTCCCGTGGTTCATCCGGCTGCCCTCTGCACGGCTCCCCCGTCTTCATGTTCTTCAGCTGTTGTGCCTGTCCCCTACCCCTTCGCCGTGTGTCCAGGCAGTGCTGGGTGCTGGGGTGGTTGTAGGGCCTCCTACTGTGCTAGTGTGGTTGAGGATGCTGCCGTCCTGTGGAGAACGTTGGTTCGCCCGGCTTGTGTTGCCCAGGTCTCTGGGTCGACATCCGGCGCTGATGATGTGCGGCCGGTGCCTAAGCGTTCCCGGCGTTCTTTTCATGACTGGGCTGATGTAGGAGAGTTCGACGACTGTGGATCTTCCGGCGATGGCGGAGTGGTTCCGGTTGTGTCGCATTCTTCGGTGGTGGTGGAGGTCCATGTGCCTGTGGCTGTCGGTGACGGTGTCTCAGACTTCTTTTTTGGTATGGTACCTGTGGATCTTGCTTCAGGTGCGTCGCCCGCGTCGGATGGTTCTGGTTCTGCGTAGGGGGTGGTTCACCCTGATGAGGTTCGTGGTGAGCGTGGTGATCTGATCTGTTGAAAATGGCTGCTCGCTCTGGGGGTTCCGTGCCCCCAGCCTCGATCCCAGTTTCATCGGCGGCGGTTTTGCCGCCTCTCCCATTTCCAGCTGTCTCTTCTGCATCTCCTGCTGTGTCGGGAGTTGTGTTACCGTCTCGGCAGCCTTCGCCTTCTTCTCCTGTGCATCCGGCAGCGGGGCCGTCTCGGCGGCCTACGTACTCTTCTTCGGTATCTTCTGTTTCCACAGAGGAGTTGGTTTGCCATACCCCTCCTCGTTATGCGACTTCTGACGACCAGCTCCGGGAGCTGCTGGTTTCCACCTGATTTAGTGATTCCTGAGTTTATGCGGCCCTCCCTGAAGCACGGGGATCGTTACCCTACCGACATGGAGTATTTGATATAGGAGGCTTATAAGCACAAATATCCTGTGTATGAGTTCCCTGAGAAATATTCACCTCCCATTGAGATTTGTTCTTCTTTCAAGTGATTTAATTTGTTTGCTGTGTGTTGTGGGGTTGTGTCCGTTTGTGTGCGTGGACGTGGGGCGAGGTTGCATGTGTGTGTGTGGGTGGGCCGGGTTTGTTTTCCCGGTTCCTGTGTATTCCGGTGTGTGCTTGTTTGTTGAGTGGATGCGTGCCCTTCGGGATGCTTGTGTGGCCGTGCCTGCTTTTATTCCCATTATCATGAATTGCCGATGTTAATTTCTTTGTGTTTGTGTTTTATTTTTGTTTCCTTTCTTCTTATTGTCATTATGTATTGGTGCCTCTCCGTGTGTGGTTTCCTGGGACGGTAGGCTTGTTTTGTGTGGTTTCGATGGTTGGGTTGCTGGGTGCGGGTTTGGGTAATATATATTGTACTGTTGTTATTTTTGTACTGTCTTGCATTACGTTTGTGCTTTTTGTTGTCGGCCCCTCGGGGTGGTATTTTATGTCTTTGTAATTTTGTACTTTTGTGCCTTTGTAGGTTGTGATTTGTGTTATGGTTGTTTTGTTCTCGGTTTATTGTATTTATGTGCATGCTTGCGTGTCAAGCTAACGTTACCCTCATGTCTTGTACTGTTCTTATTTCTGTACTGTTTTGCATTGTTTGTGTTTATGTTTTTGTTGTCGGCCCTTCAGGCCGGTATTTTGTGTTTTGTAATTTTTGTGCTTCTGTGATTTTGTAATTTGTGATTTGTTCTGTTTGTTTTGTTCTCGTTTTATTTTCTTTATACACATGCTTGCATGTAAAAAAAAATCTGTTATAAGAATGATATTGCATTTTTTTACGGTGTATAATTCCACTATGTAACCTGTGACGACCTGAAGTAGCAACGCTACCTGGTACAACACGTGAGACGTGAGGATGCTATAGCCCAGGGGTGGGCAACCTCTGGCACGCGTGCCAAACTTGGCACGCCGATGACTTGTCTCTGGCACGCAAGAGCATAGGTTACCCTAAGCACAGATGCAAGCACATGTTACCCTAAGCACAGACGAAAAAAAACTACTTTCCTTGGGGTATAAGCTTACATGCCATGACAGTATATGTACGTCCTGGTGGTGAAGAGGTTTAAGCTCTACGAAGCTAAAGAAGTCTCAAGAAAAAGAAGTTGATCTTGTTGCCATAGTTACCTTCTTTTTTTACGTCATCGATCATGCCGATGTATGATGATTCCCCTCTATTTACTTTGGCTCATATTTTATGTAATAAGCCTTTCTAACCTAAAGGCTGCACCCATAACCATAGTGTACACTGACAATCATATCTGTGAAGGCAAAATACGCCATGTCTGCCCACCTTTAAAAATTAATTTCGTAAACTTTGAATTTAAACTCCCACAACATCTCCCCCCCCCCCCTAAACCTCATGTGTTTGAATGCCGCCCGACTTCAGTTTGACGCATATTAATTAAACTCGCTTTACTATCTAAATCTAAAGCATCTTCACCTTCGAAAGCTAAAGAAAGATGAGAATTCTTATGTTCTCCCCTTCTCTCCATTGACGGCCGTAATATAACCAGTGAAATCAACAGTCCCCCACCCCCCATGAAGTCCCCGTAATGAGCACATGTTCAGACGATCTCAGACTCGTAACTCTCTCTCGCAGTCTTGCTTCGTAGTGTTTCTCACAGTTGCTCACTTGCCTCCTCCCCGAGAAGAAGGTCAGTACTTCATCTCCAGGTGAAAATTATTCCCCTTATAAATCAATAACTTTGTGAAACTCAATATCATTGTAAGAATAGTCTTAATCCTTAAATTCACACGTACTCGCTCGCCTGCTCCCTAAGAACAGAGCTGACATAAGCAAGATGTCACCGACTCAACGATGTTTCGCCACAACACACCACACAAACACACAAAAACGTGTCTATCGAACCAAGTGAAGTCTTATAAACTCTTGGCATAAGTACTCAATGCCTAGGAAGTAGTGTCTTTGTGATAAGCGGCTGCTGGTGTTGTTTCTGGAATTATGTAAAATAAAGAAAACCCTCTAATTTTCATAAAAGTTCTCTACAAGATTTGCCAAATTCAGAGAACTGGAAGACACAGTAAAGTTCATCAAGTTTCCAGATAGCATCAAAATGGATGAACTAAACTTGCAAATGTTTTCATGGATAGACATGGATGATTTTGAGATGCAGTTGATTGAATTTCAGAGTAGCTCAATTTGGAAGCAGAAATTTGTTGACCTTAGAGTTGACTTGGAAAATATTGAAAGAGAGAGATTAGAGATGAAAGTAACAGAGAAATGCGGAAAACGAAGTATTAAGGACTTGGAATACTATTCCAGAAAATTATGTCTGTTTAAAAAACCTTGCAACAGCATTGCTAACCATGTTTTCGTCTACATATGCTTGCGAATCTTTGTTCTCAATTATGAACTTTGTTAAGTCTCGTAACAGGAGTAGCATGACAGATGAAACTAGCGCTGCATGCATCTCTCTCAATGTTACTAAATATAAACCGATGTAAAATCTGTCATCAGTTATGCAGCAGCAGAAGTCTCACTGACAGTATATAAAAGGAGTCAACAAGTTTTTTATCTGTTGTATTCTATTAGTCACAAAAGCTTAAAGGCTGTTGAAATGTACTTCTGAAGGTTAAATAATTGTTTTTCTGTTTTTTTTTTTATACTATGTTTTACTGCACTGAGGTAATTTATTATTTTTTCGTTTAAAAAGTTCTTAAGAGATACCAAATATGTTCTAAAAAAAAATGGTTGGCACGTGGAAAAAGTTTGTGTCAAGAGACTTGGCTGATTTTGGCACGCACTCTCAAAAAGGTTGCCCACCCCTGCTATAGCCTGATCCACAAGGAGCATCAGTTTTCTTGATCTTTTGTGTCCATGTCTAGTTGACCAGGCCTCACTCAACATAACAGCTAAGCTGTACAGTACTTTAATTAACCCAATTAGTTGTAGACTAACCAATTTTAGCAAATTTATATTAGTTGATTAATTTCGATTGATAGTCTAGGTGTATTAAACCCTACAGATATGTGAAGGGAGGCTCCAAGCAGGAAAATTATAAAATCCTTCAGTCCACTAAGAAAATACAGACCATTCAAATTAAAATAAGTGCTTAAAAGTTAAATCAATAATTTAAATAAATAAATAAATTCCTGCTGGGAGATTTCCCCACACATTCAGAGCAACATTCTGCGGAGTTCTGGTTCTTGACTGTGCACGTGTTCTTGAATATATTTATAATACGTGTCAGTTTTATGTGCATACAAATAATTTCCCGAGCATCATGTGAGGTTCAAATTGTCCCTTGCACACAGCAGTGGTGTTTAGGCAGCGGTATTGCACGAGGTGTTCACATTAACAGTGTTAAGTTAGGCTGCATTACGTCACCTGGGAAGAGTTGGTAAGAGACTATACTGTGCGTTGATTGCCTCTGACACCTCTTAAAGTAGACAATTATTATTTTTTAATAAACCGGTTACTGTGATCTGCCTGTACCACCAGGTAGAGACCAGACACGAGCTGTATCTGCCAAGATCCCTTCAAGATCTTGTGCATGTTGCTCTAGGCATTTTACCTTGTTGATAACCCCTGTGAGTGGTTTGAGCACCTAGTCCCAGCCTAGCAGCACACAGTGGCGGTCCAACATCAAAGTAATCTCGGACACTACTCTTATCGAGCGTACACTCACTTCCTATGGACGAAGCGAACCTCTTCATCGTCCAAAATTTTTAAATATAAAACTTGACAACGCTTTACCATTTGACCCTAGGAAGGTCATAGAATATATGAGGCTTCAATTCATAGACCCTTCCTGTAGCAATGATAGTTCTATTCATCACAATGGCTATGTTTGAAACTTTTGTAACAATCGTCCCTAACACGATTATTATCTTCCGTTTTCATAACCATTGAGCAATTCCAAAGACCAACGTTCCTAGGGGTAAGTCCCATAAGACTTCCGGGAGGGTCGGATATTGCAGAGATGTTTCAACGACCATCGTGAGTAGTAACGTAGCTCTTGTTCTTCACCCAATAACGCCTAGGAATTCGAGTAGTTATTAACTAAATAAATGCATCCTCTTTACCTATTTGTCTATATCCTAATGTCGTGGAAGACCTCACCAAGTGAGGGGATCAACCATCAGATTACAACTCACCATCATTAAAGACATACGGTACGTGTGGGTAGCCGTCTGGACCATCTGGCCACAGGAGAACACTGTGGCCCAGGCCCTTCCTCTCCCGCAGCGACTGCCACTGGTCCACCGTCAGCAGCATGTCACCCTCGAACACCTGTCCCCGCACCACCTCCGGGCTGGTCTCCCGGACGTCCAGCTCCTGTCAGGGAGAACATCAGAGTCAGACACTTTGTTCGTAGCCAATTATATCGCTGTACTCTGGTTGTAATGAACAGAACAATAGTGAACAAGAGAACAGCAATAAACAGGATTCAGTATTTGCAACTTATAGTTGTACAGCAGTGAACAGATTGTAATGATCTGGGGCTCAGATCATTGGTTCTCCCTTCTCCCCTCTTTCCCCTCTCCTTCTCCCCTCCTTTCCTTCTCCCTCTCCCCTCCTTCCTTCTCCCCTCCCCTTGGCCGTCATTCGTCTCCTCCTCTTCCCCCCCCCTGTCGCCCATTTGTCAGGGTCAAGGGGTTGACCTGAGGGTAGGGTGGTCTTGGATACCTTGGCTTCTCCCACTCAACTTCCCCCTCTCATCCCCTCTCTTTCCCTCTCATCCCCTCTCTTCCCCTCTCACCGGCCTCTTCCCCATACGAGGCAGAGTCAAATGTCCCTACTCGCTATCTTAGAGGAGACAGGCTTGAACATAATTTATCAGTTTTGTAAACATTGCTCGCAGGTGCCTGGGCTCCATAGACGCGCCTTGTCCCCCTTCTCTTTAGCTGGGGAGAGCTGACTCAATCTTCAGGAATTCATGTAGCTTTCCACGACAGATCAGTGAAGGTGATTGGCCTGAGATAAGGGCCAAGTCCTTATTGGCCCTAGAGAGCCAGACCTCAGGCCTACGTGTTAAATGGTTGGCCATTGCCAAAATAATGGGTGGAGCCCTGGGGCTGTATTAGATGGTGGGAGGAGTAATCCTTCCCAGCAATAAGTTGGAAAAACTAAATTTCATCAGTGTGTCTTGGGAGTGTATTAGGAACAGGGCCGCAAGCCCGTATCCTCGGGACTGAGGGCAGCTATCAACATCGTGGCCGTAGTGCGGGTATTTAAGGTATAGTAGCACTTGAGTTCGTGCCCTCAATAAATATCCATTGTGCCTCTAGGGAAATAGAATAGGTAATGTGTTCAAATTGTCTTAATTTACATGTTTCATAAAATAAATTGTATAGCTTGTCCAGTGGTATTCACTTAACTCCCCTTTGATATATTTTGCTACTTTGTCATTTCTAGGTGTTGTATTGGAAGCCCCCATGTTCTCCTACTATTAATAGATACTAAAGTTGCCCTTGGATTCAAATAAGTAACGTAAATTAAACAAACTAATTTTCCAAAATTTATTACTGAAATTCATATTACCCGGAGTCCCATGGTTACTGATTCCTTGCCTTCCTGGGGGATCGGTGATAAGACACATTCAGGTATGGTTGGTCGGGAAGGTGGTGGCAGTGCAAATGTGTTTTGTTATTTTTTTTAACTAATAACCCTTGTCCTTGGTGTATCTTCCTCATTTAATATTCCTCTCATATACGGGGCCGTCCAGTGAGGGGTCATGCTGGACTGTAACAGTGTTAAGCTGGGGTATTGAGTGAAGAGAGACAGAGATGTACAACAGAGAGCGTATATTACGATCACGAGAGATAACAAGATAACAGGATTAATACTGGGGAACATCGGGTTATTACAATAGAGGCCGCGGTTATTACGACAGGGTAAGCGGTCATTACAAGATGCACAACAATGAGCAGGTGTACAACAAATAAGGTGCAAAGCAATGAACAGATGTATTTATACACCGATAAGTGTATGTCTCGATTACGGGCTCACTATAGCCCGTGTTACATGGACATCTCGTTCTGAGTAGCTAAATCTAAAACAGCAACAACAACAACAGTATGTATCGATGCATATACACATATATACCCAGAAGGCACTTTGGGGGCTTCAGGATCACGACAGATAACAAGTCTAAACCCCAGCCCATCTCCAATTAATAAGTACAAGATGTATGGCCCTCGGCTAAGATGACAAATGCGAGTATTATTGTGTCCAAATTTACGAACAGGTTTAAACAGCATGATCTCTTACATAATTAATAATAATAGTGCATTCCCAAGCCAAGAAAATATATACTGCAAGGTATTATGCTACTTAGTTTATTATCTTTATTATGCACTCAATATCATTTAAATCAAAACATTGATTTTGTAATTTTAATTTCGAACACAAACTGCAAGTGTGATCTTGCTTCATTATCAGTAAGAATTGGTCGAGACTTGTCTCGCCTCGCACACCACTGGTAATCAGCTCCCCAGGAAACTAAACATTCCAATTCGTCCTCGACTCAAGGGACAGATTCACGAAGCAGTTACGCAAGTACTTACGAACGTTCTCATCTTTCCTCAATCTTTGACGGCTTTGGTTATATTTATTAAACAGTTTAAAGCATGAAAACTTCCCCATCAACTGTTATTATTGTTATAAATAGCCTTCTGGTGCTTCGGAGCTCATTAACTGTTTAATAATTGTAAACAAAGCCGCCAAAGAATAAGAACAGATGTACAGGTTCGTAAGTGCTTGGTGACTGCTTCATGAATCTGGCCCCAGTCCATTACATCCAGCGGTCGACCCCACAGACGCATTCATAAATTTTTACAAGCTGTTCATTCAAATCGAGAATTTTCTCAAATATAAATTAATATTATAATATATTAGCATATTGTGCATATATAGGCATAGGTTAGGTTAGGTGTTTAGGTTTGGGTCTTTGATTGGAGGATGGGTCTTCTGATCACTTTTGGGTCTTTGACTGGAGGACGGGCCGAAACATTCATAATGGAGCCCGTCCTCCAAACAAGGACCCAAAAGCGATTCCATGCACCCGCCAAACCCCCTGTTTATGAATGAAAAACGTTTTACACACGACTCTCAATTGACTTCGTTCGGACACTTCCGGAACAAATGCTTCACTGACGAATTTTGTTCGAACCACAACGCTGTAAATGTTTCACCCACGTACTTCAAATACAAATAATCGCCAACAGAACCTAAACACCTAACCTAACCAAACCTATGTCTATATATGCACAATATGCTAATATATTATAATATTAATTTTTATTTGAGAAAATTCCTGTTTGAATGAACAAGATGTTAAAATTTATGATTGCGTCTGTGGGGTCGACCGCTGGATGTAATGGACTTGAGTCGAGGACGGGTTGGTTTATTTTTGTTAGTGAGGATGGGCTGCCCCTTGAGGTGCTTGGGGCTGCCCTTCAGCTGTTTAAAGACCCGTTTTCACTAATCGGGATCTAATTTAGCTTCTGGAGGCACCCTGGTGTAGATTGGGAGACCCTTTCAACTGTTAAGAGGGTGTGAGGATCCTCCTCAGTGCACAAATGGATGATTGCTTGCATGATATAACTTCGTTATTTACTATCGAATGTGTTTCAAATTAAGAGTCTATGGATTTTGGAGTCTATGGAGTCAATAATTTGGAGTCTATGTTTGCCAGCCAGCTGTCATTAGCGTACGACCCAAGGTGTACTATTATTGAAGAACTATTATTGTCATTTTATTATATTATTGTGTTTTGCTATAATTACTTTCTATTTTACAGCAGATTTGTTTTTCATCTGTTCCTGTAATTGCTTATCTTATTGTATCGTGACATTCTTATCTATATTGATATATATTATCTGTCTATTGTTACTTACAGTGTACCTGAGAGTACCTGTAAGCAATCTACCTCATTTTTCATTTTTGCTCAATTTGTTTTTGTATTGCTTAGTCTTGTTTATATTTTTGCTTTGTATATCTATATCTTGTGTTTTATATAGTCCATGTTTATATATTTTTTCTTTAATCTCATTTATTACCTAGGTTTCCTAGCCTAGCCATACTCCCTTACTCCATTGTACCCCTGTAAGCCCTTTTTGTGTTTGTTTGGTACAGTATTGTGTACATTTTTTTTTTCTTGTTTTTCCTGCAATCAGCTTTTTTTATGCAGTCAAGTATAGACCCAGAACTTAACCTCTTATCCACTATCTATGACAATAATCACTTTAATGATCTAAATTGCAGATATTTTGCAGCACATGATGTAAACAATGTATTAACTCATAATCACAATATCTCTGTAATCAATTTGAACGTTAGATCCCTAGGTAAACACTTCGATGATGTTAGTGCCTTGATTGAAGCTATTGACAACAAATTCTCTTTTATTATACTTACTGAAACATGGTTGAAAGAGGATACTACTCAACTCTTTAACATGCCTAACTACTCAGCAATTCACAACTGTCGTCAACTTCAGAGAGGTGGTGGCACTGCTCTTTACTACCACCAAGAACTAACATGCTTAAAAGAAATTAGAACTAGAGACTGCTATGGGGAGTATATCTTCGCCAGCTTCAGAGTCAAGGGTGCTGAGTCTATCCTGTCTGTGGGTGCAGTTTATAGAATTCCTAACACTGATGTGTCCGAATTCAACTCAAACCTTAGAAATCTAATACTTGATGACAGACTGAACAAAAACCACCTAATTATCGCAGGGGACTTTAATATTGACCTCTGCGAGCCAGAACACCCTACTGCTGTTAGCTTCCTCAACTGTATGAATTCCTGCTTCCTCATACCCTTAATCACTAGACCTACTAGAATCACTGATAGCACTGCCACGACTCTAGATCACATCTGGACAAACATAACCTCTCCGCTTACTTCAGGTATAATCACCGATAGCACTACTGACCATTACCCCACATTTCTCTTAACTAACATTAGCAAACCACCTCTTGAGTCAAGAGAGATACGTTTTAGACTACACAATGAAACTGCTATAGACAATTTTATAACTGCTACTGATAATGTCAACTGGGAGTCCGAGCTAGGTAACATAGAGGACATCAACCTAGCAGTTCAATCTTTTCTTCAAAAAACTCTTAGCCTTTATAATACCCACTGTCCTATGCTTACAAAACAAGTCACAACCAAAAGGCTTAACAATCCCTGGCTCACAAAGGGAATACTTAAATCTATTAATAAAAAACATGATCTTGAGAAGAAGTATAGGTTAGGAATTGTCTCCAAAGAATTCACAAAGAATTACTCATTATTGCTATCTAAGATAATTAGACGAGCCAAAACTAAATACTACGAAGATAAATTTACCCAAATAAAGAGCAACATTAAACAAACTTGGAGAACAATTTCACAAATATTGGGATCAAAGAAGTCTTTAAATAACAACCCGACTCTCCTGTCTAATAACGATGGTCAGCTTTCAGCCTCTGATTCTGCTATTGAGTTCAATAGGTTCTTCTCTTCCATTGGTTCATCCCTTGCTAATGATATTCCATCTTCCAGTACTGACATTAAGGACTATCTTACAGGGAACTATCCACAGTCTCTGTACCTAAAGCCTATTAATTCCACTGACGTCAATGAGACAATCCTTTCCCTTAAAACCAAGTCTGGTGCCCTTGAGGAGATACCAACTTTAATCTACAAAAAAGCCTCCAGATCTTTAGCCCCTGCTATTGCTTTGCTCTTCAACAAGTCACTTGAACTCCAAACCTTTCCAGATATTCTAAAAAAAGCGAGAGTAACGCCTGTCCACAAATGTGGTGATCTCACAGATGTTAACAACTACAGACCTATATCAATCCTGCCAAACTTGTCAAAAATTTTTGAAAAACTAATCTATATGCAGCTTTACTCATATCTAGCCAAACTCAATATACTTAGCCCTTGCCAATATGGCTTCAGGCCCAAAAAAAGCACTAACGATGCACTTATTAGTATGCTTAACTCGATTCATACAGCTCTTGATAAAAATGAGTTCCCTGTTGGGTTATTTGTGGACCTGTGTAAAGCTTTCGATACTGTCAACCACCAAAACCTTCTTCTTAAATTACATCATTATGGTGTCAGAGGACACTCCCTACAATACCTCAAATCCTACCTTACTGACAGGCTCCAATGTGTTTCTGTGAATAATACAATTTCTCCCACCCTACCCATCAACATTGGTGTTCCCCAGGGCAGCATACTTGGCCCTCTCCTCTTTCTGATCTACATTAATGACCTTCCAAATGCCTCCCAACACCTCAAACCAATTCTATTTGCTGACGACACAACCTTCATTTACTCCAGTCCTGATCCCCTTGCTCTAAATGCCACAGTAAATACTGAGCTAAATAAAGTCCATCTGTGGCTAACTGCCAACAAACTCACCCTTAACATTAACAAAACTTTCTATATTCTGTTTGGCAATAAATCCTCTAATCAAATAAATCTCAAAATAAACAATACCCAAATTTGTAACAAATTAGATGGCAAATTCCTTGGCATTCTCATTGACCACAAGCTGAATTTCCAGGGACACATTCTAAACATATCAAAAAAAGTTTCAAAAACTGTGGGCATTCTTTCTAAGATCAGATATTATGTACCACGCCCTGCCCTGGTGACTCTCTATTACTCCCTTATCTATCCATATCTCAACTATGGTATTTGTGCTTGGGGCTCTACTACCCAAAATCACTTACGTCCTCTAATTACTCAACACAAAGCTGCTATAAGGACAATATCCAATTCTGGCCCCAGACATCACTCGGTACCCCTACTCAAATCTGTGAATATGTTAGACATTAAGTCACTGCACATTCTCTCATGTGTATTATACATATATATAACGCTAAACTATAATGCCAATCCTGATCTCAAAAGCTTCATAGAAGGTTGTAACAGAACCCATGAGCACCACACCAGAAATAAATACAGTTTTGATATTCCTAGAGTACGACTTAATCAAACCAGAAATGCTCTACAAATCAAGGGGCCCAGAATGTGGAATGACCTTCCCAACCATGTTAAAGACTGTACCTCTCTCAACCAGTTTAAGTTAAAAACGAAGCTATACCTAATAAATTCCCTGTAACCTACCTTACCCCTCTGCTGTCAACCCATGTATGTTTTTTTTTTTTTTTTTTTTTTTTTTTTTCAATTCAACGCTGTTTGAATGTAATTTTCTGTAGTAATTTGTAATTGTATTTGTGCTGCTTTTTCAACAATGTTCCCCCCTCTTTTACCTCTATTTTTATTTGTACTCAACACATTTTATTCTTTTTACCCATTAGTTTTAAGCTTTAGTCATTAGTGTTTTTTCCTGCCCGAAACGCTTTGCGTAATAGTGGCTTTAGGCATTGTATGTACTAGCTCTATCTATAAAGCCAACAAACTTTGTAAAATCTCTTTATGTATGTACTTTTACCTAAATAAAAATTATTATTATTATTATTATTAACTTGCCTAATGTAGTATGGTTGCTTGAGTCATGTGTCTGGTAACGAATTCGAGGCGTTGAACCATTTGTTCCACCGGTGCATGCACGAGCACTTGACGAGCTGCGCTATATGTCTAAACTCGAGGAGGAACAGAACACAGGATGGACACTCAGTTGTGAAGATCAAGTGTCATCGGAAGTTGTCAAGGATGGAATGGTCAACATGGATTGCTCAAGTTGTTATGTTGAGTGAGATTCCTGGATGCGCTGCCAGAGAGTGAAGGTGTCGGGCTTCAACTCTCAGTAGTCGTCTGCTGTTGCTGAGTGGTGGTTTGCTGTGGGGGGTGTGGAGCGCCTGCTAGTCGGGGCTCCGCTTGATGGGATGGACGCGGCTGGCAATGGCCGTATTCGGAGGATAGATACTGTATGGATGGAATTTTCTGCTGCTGTGGACACGCCCATTGTGGAAATTGCTCTCCTAGACGTATTCCGTGTCGACGTCCCCGAGCTTTTGGGACTCGAGAAGTTATCGCCTACCCATGTTGCGGTGTCGTTTGCCGCGTCACATGTTTACCAGGAGTTTGTGGCTCGCTGGGATGGCCACTCGCTTCCTCTCCCGGCTTCGGCTGTGTCTGTGGAGATATCGGATCCCTGGGGGCCCTTAACGTTTGTGAGTGTTCACGGCGTGCCGGTGACCTTCCCCGAGGCGGAACTCATGAGATTGTTTACGCAGTTTGGGACGGTGGTGAAGCACCGGTTCAACATTTTGAGTGTGGGCCGGCTGAAGGGGGTCCAGCTGGGTTCCCGCATGCTCATCATGCGGCTCACGAGTCCTATTCCATCCAGGGTTTCGTTTCGTGGGCTTTCTCTGTGTACCTTTTATCAAGGTCAAACCCGCACGTGTTTCCGGTGTGGTGCTGAGGGCCACGAAGCGGCCTGTTGCGACGCTCCTCGTGCTGAGGCCCCTTCAGTTTTCCTGGAGGATGATTTTTCCCGCTTATCTGTGCATTGGGATTTCCCGGCGGGTCCTCGCTCTGTGCAGGTGCCTGGTGTGGTTCCCGCGGCGGTTCCAGCTGTTGCTCCATCTGGACCTGATCTGTCTGCCCCACCGGTGAGCTCGGGGGACCTAGTGGCGCTTGCTTCGGACCGTCGCAGTTCGACGGATGTGGAGGTGCATCCGCAGCCGGTTGCTTCCGTTGGTGGCCTTGGATAGTGCTGTTGGAGGGTCGCCTGCATCCCCTGCTGAAGAACATGTGCTTCCCAGGACCTCTTCTCCTCTGCTGATTCCGTCGCCCTCACTGGATACCTCACGTGTGCTGGAGTCTGCCCTGCCACCTGCTGTGTCTCTTCCTTCTCTGATTCCAGTCTCCTTGAATGGTAGTGGCTTTTTGCCCCACGTCGTTGATGCTGCTGTTCTGCGTGATCGTACTGCCCCGGCTTTGGGGCCGCCTGCCGATGGTTCTTCTGGGGCACCGTTTACTGGGAGTAATGGTTCCGACGATCAGCGGCCTCTTTTTAAGCGCCGTCATTCAGCTCAGGATGCGTCCCCTCGCCGGACGTGGGCAGAGAAACGTGATGCGATGGATGATGATGATGTGGGCGCCGCTGTGTAGCGCCTGTGGTGCCTTCTGTCTTGGACGCTGTGCCTCCTGCTGGTGGCTCCCCTCAGTGGATGGTAGCCCCTGGTGATCGCGACCTTGTAGTGATGTTGTCGAAGGATGTGCGACGGGGGGGCCCTCTGCTCCTGTTCCGGCTTGTGGGAGCACTGGGGCCCCTGCAGAGTCCTCCCCCTCCGCGGGGCTCGGTGCAGTGTCCGGCGTCGAACAGAGTGCGCGCCCTAGTGGGCGGACCGGTGTGCGGCCTGCCGTGCAGCCCGGTGTGCTTCCAAGTGTGCAGCCTTGTGACCAGCTTCCTAGGGGGAAACCCATCCCTTTCATCCTCCTGTCCGGCGAGATGATCAACAGATCTAACGCAACTCTGTCTTTTGAGTATGATACCCTGGTGCGTCCTGTTGCCTGGTGCCCATCTACCATCTGGGTTCCGCGGGCATAGTGTTTTGTCTTGGGCATGCCGAATTCGATGCCTCAGCCTACTGCGACTCCTGGATATCCGCTTCCTGAAGGTGACCAACTTGTTTGGGAAGCTTATTGCTTACGGTTTCCAGCTCGGGAGTACCCGGAGAAGTATGAGTGATTGGTGTGGTTGGTTTCTGTCTGTGTTGTACGTGATGTTTCCCCAGTGCCTGCGTGCACAGATTGGTGTCCTTGTCTGTGCGTGTGGGTGTTGTTCCTGACCCTTGCGTGGCCTGTTTTGTTGTGTTTGCTATTTGTTTTGTGCTTTGTCTTTGGTATGGGTTTGTGTTGTGGTTGTGTTCGGTTGTGGGTGTTTGGAGTTATTTCTTTCGTGTCGTTGCACCCGCCCCGTGTATTGTGTTGGGGTGGCAGGCGGTGTGGTTGTGTATGTCGCTTGTGTGCGTGTGATTATTTTCTTGTCCTGGTGATTGCTTTCTTCCTTGTACATATTTTATGTTATTTCTGTTATTTATGTTCTCGTGTGTAGTTTTTTGGGTGTCATGTTACTTGGTTGTTGGTGCCCTCATTTATGTCCCCTTTGTGGGTGGGGTCGGACTGCCTGTGATGCCCGTGCTTGTGATTTTCTTCCGACCCCCCCCCCCCCTTTTTTTTGTTTTAGGGGTGGTTGGCTTTCTGTATATTTATTATGAATTTGTGTATTTTTTCTTGTACGTTTTTGTTATTGTTCTTATGTCATTTATTTGTTGTATATTTTATGCAGTTTCTTTGCTTGTATCTTTTGTGCTTTCCTGTGTCCCTTCGTGTGTATTTTATGTCTGTTTCCTGTTTGCAAGTTGCACGATTGTTTTGTTGTTTTGAATTTGGATGTGTGTGAGTGTGTTTCTTTCCTGGCTCCTGAATGGGGCTCTTCTTGTGCTCTGTACCAAATTTGTTATTTATGCCTTTTTTATGGTGTGAGGCGCATGCCTTTTGCGTGTTATTGTGCGCCTCTGTATTTGTCTTATGTTCATGTTTTGTTCATGTTTTGTTGATGTTCTTTTTGCTTTTTATATGATGTATTTTTTGTCTATTTCTGTCTTAAGTTTTCTGTTATCTCCTTGTTATGTGATTTGTACTTTGGCTTTTTATATCAATAAAAAAAGTTATGTTGCAAGCAAGCACGCACATTGCTTATTGCAAGCATGTATGAACACTCATAAGTTTATGCTTGTGTTAATGCATGGTTGCAAGTTGCTACATACATTACAATTTGGGGGTTATGTGAGGATCCTCCTCATTGGAAATATGGATGATTGCTTGCATGCGTGCTTGCATGATATAACTTTATTATTTGTCATCCAATATTTGTCAGGTTTGGAGTTTATGGATTCGTTGACCATAAACGAATTGACTCCTCATTACTTGGTATGAGGAGAACAAAGAGGTCATAAATTCTGACCTAGGTCATCTAGTTCTGTTGCAATGAACTATGCAGAGGCACAAATCAAATCAAATCAAATCAAATCAAATCAAATGTTCATTCAGGTAAAGTACATACATACAAGGTGAGATACAAAACACTGATGGATTTATAGATAGAGCTAGTACATACAATGCCTAAATTAAGCCACTATTACGCAAAGCGTTTCGGGCAGAGACAGGATCAGGGGGGGTAGGTACCATATTACCCAGGGGGAATATTTGGAGCTACAGAGTGTGGTGGGAGAAGCTGGAAGTGGGCCTCCCTACATAAACCGTTGGATTTTTTAATGCAAAATCCCCCCATCTCCCCTCTTCGACAGAATCTCTCCTAGCGAGACACTGGGGAACTAAACGATGTCACCGAGCACTCAGGTGTTGTTACCAATCGGGTGTTTACAGAAAAGGCGGGAAAGGCCTTTTGTCATTGGTCGACAGTTGATGATGTCACAGAGTCCTGGAGAGAATATGGAGTGCCTTTGGCTGGTATTTGGACACCAGATATCGAGGGGAGAGGACGTTGGCCCACTAGAGCTTGGGGTCAACTAATCTCACCTAAGGCTGTTGGGAGACTACGACGCCAGCAACGGGTAAGGATTAGCCAAAACCACCGGTGTTTGTATGGACAATACTAGCAGAGTGTGTAAGAGAGACACGTGTGATTTCATAGAGGAAAAACAGTGTAGAGGACAATCTCAGTTAACCGGTAAATGCCAGCAGTGTAATCTTGTGTACTAGCATCTTAATTAAGCAACAATGGTAAGACTCAGTGTCAAGTGAGTCTTAGAGGAATTGATAATCTATGTAGCAGTGAAACATCATTAGTGACAATAGCTGTGAAAAGTCCCAATAGCAGTGTAAAAAGACTTAACTGTTGATCTTCGTGTTGAGGTAACATTAGCTGGGTCAGAGGAGAGGTGAGAACCCTCAGCCGAGGCAGGGCTCTCTCACGAAGTGGGCGGGGATGTACCAGCATTCATGACGGACTGTGTAAAGTGTGGTTGTAATTAAGCTAGAGCTCTTGATGATGATGTCTGGTGATCTGGCCAGCTTGCGTGGTGCATTCCAGTTATTCCTGGATTTTATTCACCTGATCAGCTGGAGGTTTGAACGATCACAGCTTTGTGGAGAAGATAAATCAGGGCGGTGTTTCCTCACGGATAATAACAAGCATAGTTAGCGCCTGAAGTCACCTGTATCTTCATCGAGGAGGATGAATGAATGTCGGTGTGGAGGAGTAACTGCATATACGTAGAAAAGGGCCCCATTTATCTGTTGTTGTGCACGTAAGTTTTGATGATCAGTACTCACCCAATTTTAGATCAGATTTTGCAACAAGCTTTCTCTGATGTTTGGATCCAAAGAGATTGCGAAGTGTTAAACTGTCAGTTCAGTAACTGTTCAGTTCAGTAACCACCTTCAATGGTCGCGTCGAACTGTAACGCCCGGGAAAATCCCCCTCCTCTTCTATTCCTAGGTCCCTCTCCTGGGAGAGGTCATGTCCCATTTCCTAGTATGAGTATACGAGTAAGGGGTCAAGAAGGCTGACTTGACAAAGCAAGTAGGAGGTATTTGATCTTTCCCCCCATAACACGCTGAGTGGTATGTTTTGCCAGTTAAAAGAAAGTCTGGTAAAAACTTATGACAAAACAGCTATAACCGAAATTCCTATAGAATACCGAGTGTGATATTTTGCCTCGTGTTAATGTAATAGATAAGATGTACTTGGGTGAGCCGACATTACAAGCTGACTAAACTACAAACCATCAACTTGTAATTGGAAACAAGCTAAAAAAACTACAAGCTTGCATTAGCTGGCGCAGTTTCGAGTATATAAACCCTTGGGCAGGATGATAGAATTCAGAGTAACTTGGGGTAGTGACTGGAGCAGGTCTGTGTTATCAAGAGTCGGGTAGAGGGCAGAGTCATAGTCAGTGATGACCACAGTCTCTCCAGCTGTTGAGAGTTTATGGTCATAAGGTAACGTGTGATATCTCTAATGTTATTGTCCATGTATAAATTACTTACAATTGCCAGTAGTTGGATAAGAGTAACTTACGAATTTTTGGTGAATATCATAATTTCAATTACATAAAATCTTGTTAATTCCCCATCTTTGTGTCTCTGATTTCCCCCATTGTCATCTCCGGTGTACATCATCAGGAACGTTGAACCTCCTTGTTAGAACCTCCCAAAATTCTACAGCTTTAAACAATTAAAACAATCAGGGACATTACGATCATATACTATACTATACTGTACATACCTATACGTGTACTTACGATCATATATAGTATACCATATACTCAGATCACCAGCTCATTCAAGTGCAAACTAACATCAATACTCATAATAGACCTAAAACAATGATCAAGCGAGATGGGTTATTCAGTTAATTCAATTTTAATAATAAAAGGATAGACAGGGAACAAATAAACAGGAAACTTACAAACATTCAATGGGGGAAATTGTTCTATGTAATAAAAATCCTACACAAGGAATAGAACAACTGACTTCCGTAGCATATAAAGTCTGTCTGAAAAATGTTCCTTTGAGGAAAGCCAGAAAGAGGTCCAATATAGAAAGAGAACGCTGACGACACTACAAGAGAAGGAAACAAATAACGGGAATGCTTAAGCAGACACGAATTTCCCGTCAAAGAAGGAATAATTTAAACAGGGAGATTGAAGATATCTAACAGAGACTGAAGCATTCATATCAGATTGAAGAAATGCAACTAGAACAGAAAGCAGAACAAGAGATAAAGAAAAACCCAAAATATTTTTTCACATATGCGAAATCAAAAGCAAAAACCGCTGCCAGTATTGGACCTATTCGTACTATTGAAGGGTCATACACTGAGGATGACAAGGAAATTAGTGAAATCCTAAAAAAGCAGTATGAAGACATATTTAGCACTCCAATAAGCAGCATAAAAGTGGAAGATCCAGACAACTTATTTTTGCGTGATATCCAAACCCCTGAAAATATAAGTGATATCAACACGAGCGTGGCAGATTTTGAAAGATAAATTTACAATATGCCCATGCACTCAGCCCCGGGTCCACTCATGGAATTCAATATTTATAAAAAAAAATGCAAAGTTCCAGTTGCACAGGAACTCAGTATAGTGTGGAGGATAAGTTTGGACACGGGGGAAATACCAGATGCGCTTAAAGTAGCAGACATTGCCCCTCTACACAAGGGAGGGAGCAAAGCATTGGCAAAGAATTAGACACCAGTTGCACTAACGTTCCACATAATAAAAGTATTGGAGAGAATGATCAGGAGTCAGGTCACCAGCTTCATGAAGACCAATAACCTCCACAACCCAGGCCAACATGGATTTAGAGCGGGAAGATTACGCCTCTCACAGCTACTTGACCATTACGACAAAATCACTGAGACATTAGAAGAAAAACAAAATGAAGATGTGGTATACACGGACTTCACAAAGGCATTTGATATATGTGACCATGGAGTGATAGCACACAAAATGATGTCATTGGGAATAACAGGTAAAGCATGATGGTGGATACTCAGTTTTCTGTTGAACAGAACACAAAGAATAACAGTCAACCAAATAAAATCGAGTTCAAGCGCAGTTAAAAGCTCTGTACCTCAAGGTACAATCCTTGCACCACTGCTTTTCCTTATTCTCATATCAGATATAGACTCAAATATCAGCATGAAAATTACATCTGCTGAAGACACTGAAAAACTACAAGCAGATATTAATATAGTTTTAGACTGGGTTGCAGAAAATAACATGATGTTTAACAGTGATAAATTCTAGGTACCAAAGAGATTGCGAGAGAGAGAACCTAAATACTCTGAGGTATTTAATGACGATTAAATACCAGTTACAGTACTAGTACCAGATTAAAGTTCCAGCTATTGTGCTACGGAAAAAATGAAAACATAAAAACAGAAACCACGTACAAAACGCTGTCAAATCATAACATTGAACGAAAAAGCAATATAAAGGATTTGGGTGTTCTCATGTCGGAAGACCTTACCTTTAAAGAACACAATAAAGTAGCCGTCACAACTGCAAGAAAAATGACAAGTTGGATAACAAGAACTTTTCAAATTAGAGATGCTATACCAATCATGATACACTTCAAGACGCTAGTGCTCTCTATAAGAGTGGAATACTGTTGCACAATGACAGCCCCTTTCAAAGCTGGAGAAATTGCTGACCTGGAGAGCGTGCAGAGATCCTTTACTGCTAGAATCCACTCAGTAAAACATCTAAACTACTGGGACCGACTAAAGAGCCTAAATCTGTATTCTCATGAGCGCAGGCGTGAGAGATACATAATAATTTACACGGGAAAAATAATGGAGGGCCTGGTCCCAAACCTGAACACAGAAATAACACCACATGAGACCAGAAGACACGGCAGGATGTGCAGAATGCCCCCATTGAAGAGCAGAGGTGCAACAGGTACTCTGAGAGAGAACTCTATCAACATCAGAGGCCCGAGACTGTTCAACACGCTTCCACTACACATAAGGGGCATAACTGGCCGACCCCTCACAGTGTTCAAGAGAGAACTCGATAAGCACCTCCAAAGGATACCTGATCAACCAGGCTGTGATTCATGCTTCAGGCTGCGAGCAGTCGCGTCCAACAGCCTGGTTGACCAGTCCAGCAACGAGGAGGCCTGGGCGATGACCGGGCCGCGGGGAAGCTAAGCCCCGAAACCAACTCAAGGTAGGTACTGTAAACTGTAAAAATGAGAACTTTAAACATAATACAGGGTACAAAACACAATTAAATCTGCCCATAGTAGGATAGCAGCATGTGTTACAATGGTGGCAGGTGTTACAATGGTAGCAGGTGTTACAATGGTAGCAAGTGTTACAATGGTAGCAAGTGTTACAATGGTAGCATGTGTTACAATGGTAGCAAGTGTTACAATGGTAGCAGGTGTTACAATGGTAGCAGGTGTTACAATGGTAGCAAGTGTTACAATGGTAGCATGTGTTACAATGGTAGCAAGTGTTACAATGGTAGCAAGTGTTACAATGGTAGCAAGTGTTACAATGGTAGCAGGTGTTACAATGATGGCAAGTGTTACAATGGTAGCAAGTGTCACAATGGTAGCAAGTGTTACAATGGTAGCAGGTGTTACAATGGTAGCAAGTGTTACAATGGTAGCAGGTGTTACAATGGTAGCAGGTGTTACAATGGTAGCAAGTGTTACAATGGTAGCAAGTGTTACAATGGTAGCAAGTGTTACAATGGTAGCAAGTGTTACAATGGTAGCAGGTGTTACAATGGTAGCAAGTGTTACAATGGTAGCATGTGTTACAATGGTAGCAAGTGTTACAATGGTAGCAAGTGTTACAATGGTAGCAAGTGTTACAATGGTAGCAAGTGTTACAATGGTAGCAAGTGTTACAATGGTAGCAGGTGTTACAATGATGGCAAGTGTTACAATGGTAGCAAGTGTTACAATGGTAGCAGGTGTTACAATGGTAGCAAGTGTTACAATGGTAGCAGGTGTTACAATGGTAGCAGGTGTTACAATGGTAGCAGGTGTTACAATGATGGCAAGTGTTACAATTGTAGCAAGTGTTACAATGGTAGCAGGTGTTACAATGGTAGCAGGTGTTACAATGGTAGCAAGTGTTACAATGGTAGCAAGTGTTACAATGGTAACAGGTGTTATAGTGGTAGCAGGTGTTACAGCTCCACTGTGGAGAGATCGACGTAAGGGTTCTGTTCTCGACGTAAGGTAACATTCTCGAGTAACGTAACGAACATATGTCAATATTATTTTTTTAAAAGTAGTACAATATATACAATAAAGAATTACAAATCCTGACAAAGTACATAACAAATGAACATAAAGGGACCCAGATGGTCAACAAGCATATGGGTTCAATGCTAAACAATGCAAAAACATAAATGTAAGAATATGAATACAACAGAAAAGAAATAGAAAAACAATAAAAAATAAATACAATCAAGCACAAAACAGGAACTACAGGATTAACAGAGAGAACACAAAGGCACACACAAAGTACATGTACATATAACAAGTCAGCGGCAAAAGAAAACAAGGTAAAATAACACATGGTAAATAACACTGTAAAGCATGATGGATAAACTCAGCCAAAAAGGCCACGCATACAGGGTAAAAACCCCACGCAGACAGGAGCACAGGACTGAAACACGCAGGAACCGGTGGAACATAAGGAAAGACACACAGGCAGACACACCAGAAAACAAAGACCAGCACACACACAGGAGCCGGACGCGACAAAGCAGCCACACCCACACACACAAACAGAATAAAACAGCGGAAACATAGTACACAATCACACCCAAGCACACAATAAAAAACACGGGTGCACGCAGGAACGGGCAAAAAGGAACACAAAACACACACAAAACCAAACACCAAAGGCACACACACTCACACATGGAGCAGCACAAAACCCCATTGCGTGAACAACTAATATTGACGTAACACACGCAAAAACACACCACACACCGTCGAGGAAGCCCCCCAGGGAGAAGACCCAACCACCCACAACCCAAACGCTCAAACTACCCAATAATCTACCTCCCCCAAACCCACCCCTATCACACCGATCACTCCCCCGACCCCCCTACCAGCCCCAAAGCATCACCCCCGAACATACGCGTCAGAGTATGTTCGTCAACCAACAAACTCCACCGGAAAAGCACGCCGCAATCACCACCATGTGAAATGCAAACGCCTAAGCAGAAAACTCAGAATCTAATGAACCCCATAGTCCTCCAAATGCCCAACCCACATGCAAAACACATAATCCACAATTAAAATACACAGGGTGTTTCGAAGCCACCGGGAGCTCTGAGGAAATGAAAGAAATAGGAACCACAAAACATCACCCCAAAACCCCGGCCCACAGAACACCTCAATCACATCACGCAACCAATCAACTAAGCCCTGAAACCGCACACAAAAATAAAACACATGCAACTGCATCTGAACCAACCCACAATGTGCACACGCCGTGGAAGAATGCAACCCAAGCATACACAAACGATCATTCGACGGCAACGGCTCGAGCAGCATGCGAAAGAAAAACTCCCGCTGCTGCGGAGTCAGATGCTGCCCACCCAAAACCGACCAAATCCCCCCCCCCCCCCACAATACCAGCACGGAAATAAGCCCTCAACCCGATGGCGCTCGCAGCAAAGGAGAGTCTCATAAACCCCTCGACATGACAAGAACAAAAAACCCTGGGAGACGACAGAGTGCCCCCAGAATCCCAACCGCCCACGAATACTCAACAGGCATACAAAAAGCTACCTCACAACCAGCTTCCAACTCCAGAAAATAACTAAACCTAACAGACAGAAATCACAATAGCGTGATGCATCAAATGAACAGCCGATTAAGGCAGCGTCTGGGATGCTCCCTGACGCAGGTTCGAATCCTCGTCACGGCCCTTGTGGATTTGTTCAAACCTAACAGAACAAAAGTAAACACAAATGCATTTAGACCCCCCACCCAACCTCAAATATTGACGCAACGAAATTCAAGACAAGGCCATTGCCTTGGTAAAAACATTAGGGATACCAACACCCTCCTCCTCCACCCACAAAACCAAGGAGGAGCGACGAACTGGATGATACGTCCCACACCACACATACCAATAAACGCTGCACTCCAAACCACGAGCACGCCGCCCATCCAAGGGGAAGCGCCGACCAGAAACCACACAATCGAAAGAACCTTACTAGTAACAACAATCGTCCGCTGATAAATCGTCAACAGGTGTGAAGACAATAAACCAACCGCTAACTCAACCGACCGAGAGACAGCGTTCCAATTCCATGCCAAAGAACGGTCATACGAGCTAAACCAAGTAACCCCGAGAACCCGAAGCGACTCGACCACTGGAAACCACGACCCCACCCACACAGAACGGGAGGCCCAGCACAACATCAGACAGGACTTATCCATATTAACGAGGGCCCCCATGGCAAGTTCAAAACGTCGAACGACTTCCTGAACCGCACCAACAGAACCCCTGGTCGCCACGAACAGCACCGTATCGTCAGCATACCCACAGATCCGTAAACGGATACCAGCGGGCAAACACGAGGAACTACCAAAGCACAGGACTTAACTGCATGGAAAAAAGGCTCCTGAAAAATAACATAAGGATGCATAGATAAAGGACAACCTTGCCACACCGACCGACGAACGGCAAGCAGGGCACAAAAAAACATTAATGCACACACTACTACGACAACGGGCATACAACATGCGCACCCAAGCAACAAGCAAAGGAGGAAACTCAAACCTCTCCATAGCCCGCAACACAAAGCCAATCGACACAGGGTCGAATGCCTTCGACCAATCTAAGCTGAGCATCACAGCAGGCAGGCGAAGCTCAGAGGCACACATAATCACATAACGGAAAAGACCATTGCAATGAAGCAAAGACTTACCCAGAACGCCACAAAATTGCTCAACCGAAACCACAGAACCAATAACATCCCAATACCGACCCGCCAGCAGCTTTGAGACAACCTTATAATCAACATTCAACAAGGTGATCGGCCTCCAGTTAGATAGAAAACGCAAATCGCCCGGCTTCGGAAGCAACTGCACAACCCTATCATAATGGGACTCGTGTAAAGAACAGTTCTGGAAACAAGAACGCACCACCTCCAAGAAAGCCGCACCAAGTACATTAAAAAACCTAACATAAAAGTCCACAGGGAGCCCATCCGAACCAGGCACCCTGCAGGACAGGAAAGACCGCACCACATGACATGTGGTGCACTCAGCCAATTACATGTTGTTGCCGACGTGGAGGTAGGACACCAAACCAAAGCTCAGCCAATGGCATGTTCCCTACCAAAGCAGAACAACTCACAGCCGACAACCCAGGCGAGCAGTGAAGTAAAAAGAAAGCAGCAAGACCCTCATCCACCCCTACCTCCTCATACAGTGCCCCCAACTCCTGCTGCACATACAACAGTACCCCATCCGTGTTAGACAAAACGGAACCGTCCGGACGATGGAGATCAGTGAAAAGAACAGTCCCAAAGGGCCTTCTCCTTCAGCAGAAGAAAGGGAGAAAGACGTTCACCAGACACACGCTCTTCCACATGCGCCGCAGCCGAACCCCCTCTGCCAACTCCCCCCCCCCCCCATCACAAACCACAAATGCACTCCTTGCACACAGAAATAACATCAAAACAATCAACCCCCACAATTAAGCAACACATACAACTGAGTCAACCAGGCCTGAAGGAAGCGCAATAAACCAAACCGTCCTGCTGCCTCACGCTTTGCAACCACAACAAAGAAATCTTGCATTCCACCTTGCATCACTCCCACCAGTCCAACACAGAGAAAAAATCAAACTTCCAAGCAACAAACCCCTCCCACCACCAACGAAACTCATCACACACCCAAGGACAATGTAGCAACCGACAATTCAACTTCCATCAACCCCACCCCACACATATCTGACTAAACAGCAACACGCACCACCACCAAACAATTATCAGAAAAAGTAGCCAGAACCACACGAAACGTAAAAACAGAGCCCTCCCGCCCATGAACATAAAAAACGATCAAGCCTGGAACGTGCCCCACGCACAGCAAAGATGAATTCCAATTCGCCACCAAACATGAGCGCAACATCACGAAACCCACAACTCTGTAAAGTGGAAACTAACACCTTAGAAACGTTCTGCAGATGCGCGCTATTGCAATCCCACACCTGAGCGACACAATTAAAATCGCCTACAAAAATCGCCCTCGTGTCGTGACGCAGAAGGTGCAACAGCCTACCCTTGAAAAACTCCTCCCTCTCTTGGCGACGTGCCACCACAGAAATAGCGTACACAATTAATAAGGGGATCTCCACCCCTAAGTACCGCACACGAACGAACAGCACCCGTCCATCCTCATCCACCTCCATGTGAAGCACCGAAATGGATGCCCTCTGGGAGAACAGCATCAACGTGCCCCCAAAAGACAACCTCGGCGGATTAAGCCCTACACGAAAATCTGCAGTCAACCCAGACAAAGCAGCCAAGTCACGCACATCATGCTCCTGAATAAAGGGTACATCCATACGCTGCTTACGAAGCACAGACACCAAGCCCATCTGCACACTTAAGTCATGCAACCCACGCACATTCAACGTCGCACAAGTCAGAGAGGGCGCCATCAGGAAGGGCAATCAGGACCCTGCCAACCCCACAGGGCCCCTGTGAATATGCACTAGAACCCCCCCACAGGGGAGGCAACAGGAACAGAATGCGCATCATCGGGCAACACTGCAGCAGAGGTCCCCACAGGCACGGTGGTACCAAACACTTCGTAGACCTCTTCAACTTCATGGTCAGCGCATCCCCATCGCCATCCTCCACACCAGTAGACACCACCTACTGAGCATCTTCCACCACCATTGGGGCTTCGCCGCCTCCAGAGGGAATCCCAGGATCAACAGACCCCAGAAGGCCACCAAAGGGGAGAGGGAGGGGCGCATGCCATGGCAGCCCCAGCCGTAGGCCCCCCTTTCTTGATGGGAGGACCCCTGTCTGAGGAACGCGTCCGTGCCTCTCGCTTACGACGGGCTGATCCGACGCCGTTACAGGGGAAGGCCCTCTAGAGCCACGAGAGGATTGCAGTGGAGGTAGGACACCAAACCAAAGCTCAGCCAATGGCATGCTTTGTAAAAAAAGTAAGCAGCTCTGGAGCAGCAGCAACCACAACGGACACACCACCACCAGACGAAGGGGCAACACCAAATGGAGGGCCCATAGGATCGATACCCCCACCCACACACGCCGGAACAATCTCCACAGGCGCACGTACCTTCACATCAGCAACAGTAGAAGCCTGATGAACCTCCGCAGAAACGATCTTCTCAGGAAGTGAGGCCGTCACAGCAAACACCTACGGGTCAGGTGGGCCGAACTGCTGAACAGGCAGAGCAGGAACAGATGAATCAGAATGCATCACCGTCGGGGAGGGTTCATGGGGGACAACCACAGCCCCCGCAACACTGGGCCTGACCCCCCCCAACTTCCAAGGGGAGGAAGTCACCCTCCTGAGAGAGGGATGGCCTCCCCACCCCGGAAGCACCTCATCCGGCTGCAAGATGCCCGCTCAAACCACACCAGAAACAGGTGCATGGTTAATCCTAGTAGAAGACCCTCAAGTTGAACCCGTAGAATGTGACATGAGACGGAATAGCACGTGACAAGTGTGTGGACGCATGCAAAGCGTCCACACACACACCGGTCCTCAAGCCCATCAGCCGGCCAATGCGGAGACGATTTATGCGGTGGGTGAACACTGTACCAAACCAGGAGAAGCAGGTGCGAAGAGCATACTCAGGAAAATCCACACCGGTCCAACAGCGCCACAGGACTGGAAGAGCCAGGGAGCTGGAAAGTACGTCCTGCAAAATCACCCACGAAATGTTGATACGGAGCAGGTGCAGAGAATTTAACCACCACACGCCTGTTAGAGATCTTCTCAAGACAGTAAATTGAAGTCAGCTTCACCCGGAAAACGTCCAAAAGGGCCACCTCCATAATCGTTCAATCAGCAGCCTTCAAGAATTCCAATCCTGCAGAATTAACCCGTCGAATCTGAGTCACAGACGCCGTCATACCACCAGCCGGCACACCACACACCAACAACAGTGACCTGCGTCAGCCAACAACTGAAGAGCGCCAACGCAGTGACTACTCCCTCTGACAGGCAAGCAGGCAATCTAGTAATTCATTAATTGTGATTTAATGTTTTAGTGACATTGTTTATTTGCATTCATTAACGTATGTTAATTTCATGTGATGTTGAAGTGTTTGATACTACCAGTGTCGAGTACAGTAATTGCCAGTGTTCACAAAGTGTTCAGTTAGTTCATTTTTGTTCATGACCTATCCAGTGGGTCGAAACTAAGGTCTCTTTAGCACCTGTCTGAGCTGTGAGAATGGATTCCTGCTGCAAGTTAGTGTGTTGATAGCTTTTGAGGTAACCCTCTTGAGTAACGTAACGAACGGATGTCATTGTGTAAATTAATTTTGGCTAGTACACGTGCCATTATGTCAATCCTCATTTTAAAGTACTACCCCCATGTTTGTGCTCATGTGCAACTGATAAGTTGGCTCGAGATCCAGCCCAAAGCCTCAAGCAGTGAATGCAAATTTGGTGTGACGATCCATCCGTTACCTGCTATATTTGCTTGCAAACAAGTTGCAGAACGAACAGCCTAAGTGTCGTAAAATGCCGATGACTTTGGCGTTTTACTCACACATCGGGGTTTGTTTGTTGTGACTTTCTGCAAAGTGACCTCTTGTGGTGCGGCCCCCACTGGTGTTGGTGCAGTTGCATGAAATTTACAGGTGTTGCAAGGATGCAAACAATAACCAAACAAAGTTTTGGCTAGTTGGCCGGCGTCGGGGGCGGATGTGCGTGGCGCCCTACTCCAGTGTTGACCTAGCAGTCGGTGTGTCAAGACCAGGGGCACGGCCGTCTGTTGGCACAATGGGGCAGCCTCTGCCCCCTGTCCGCCGCTCGGAGACTATTAGCTTAGCGTTCTCTGGACGGGCATCATACCGGTCAGTGGAGGTGGTGATGCTAGATATGCTGGCAGTTGAGGTGGCGGGCGTCTGTGGTGTGCAGCTCTCAACGATGGTCGGTCGTTCCTGCTCCCTGATGACAGGGGCACTGTCACTGTGTCCAACCGCTGCTGTAATCTTACGTATGAGGAGCTTCATGGGGTCTTGTTTGAGTTCCCAAACAGTTTGCTGCGCCATTACTTTAGAAAATATGGTGCAGTGCCTTCCCTCCGGATGAACGTTGTCTCTTCCGGAAGATGGCGGGGGATCTCGAATAGGACCCGGACCATTGCTTTGCATCTCCAGTCCCTTATACCATCTTCAGTCATGTTACTTGGCTTCACCTTATGCACCTTCTATGCTGGGCAACCCAGGACATGTTTCCGGTGTGGCTTTGCGGGGCACCAGGTGGCAGTCTGCCATGTGTGGTGGCGGCTCCTGTCAATTTGTTCAGGGAGGACTTTTCCCCGTTGGTGGCCCTGGACCTGTCACCTTGTGATGGTGTGGTAGAGGAGGCTTCCCTGCCGTCTGGTGCCCCTGTGGTGTTGCCGGGTTCTTTGGCCTGCATGGACGACGGTGGGGTTGGTGGTTTAGGTGTAGAGGTGGTGGTGCGTGAGACCCCGCCCCTGCCGGTTCTGCCTGTCCCATCTCCGATTCCGGTGTTGCCTGTGGGGGTGTGGGCTTGTGCCCCCAGTCGTCGAAGCTGCTGTGATTCGGGATCGTGCCTTGTGTGGTGTGGTGTGGTGTGGTGTGGCTGCCTGGGGGGCTCTCCTGGGGTGCCTCCTGAGAGATACGATAGTTCTGACGATCAACGGCCTGTAGCCAAACTTTCCAGGTGGGTTCAGAGTGTGTCGCCCCGTCATGCATGAACTAACGAGCATGAATTTGAGGGCTCTGTGAGCTCTTCCTCTGTGGAGTGCAGGGGGACTAGTGTGATACTGGTGGGGTGGCGTGGCAGGGTGGTGGCTGTTTACCCTTTTGTTCAGGGAGGCGGTGGCTGGCTGTTGACCCTGTTGGACTAGTGGTGGCTGGTGCAGAGACTTTGGTTCCTGCTTTGGCTGCCTCGCCCGCGTCCGTGTTTCAGTTCCCCGGCGTGGGGGGTGGTCCTCCCTGACGAGGACGTTGGTGGGGCTCATGATTTGATCGTGGTCCTGAAGAAGGATGCTTCCATATGGGCTTTGTGCCCCTGTCCCCTGTACTGCCGTCGGTTGTGCTGCCGCCTTATGTGCTGCCTCCCCCCTGAGGTGTTGGCCCCAGTGTGGAGTCACCCCCTGTGCCTCCTTCTGTGCTGGTATTCCCTATGGTGCCCCCTTCCAGGGGGAGAGGTCGCCGTGTCGGGGGGCACCGTATCGGTTGCTACAGTGGGGTCGGGCCCTGTGCTGCGGATCAGTGTGCAGCAGGTCTGCGATGACTTACCAGCTGTGTGGGTGCCTAGTGTGAGGGCTTTCTTCCCTGAGATTCCCATTTACATGCAGTGCCCTAAGGTGCCACCGGGCGGTTGCCTTACCCAGTTTGACTAGGCGCTTTGGGAGGTATATTGTATCCAGTATCCCCAAGATAAGTTTCCTGGAAAATATGTGTAGGCTTTGACGTGGTGTGCGGTTTTTCTTTGCCCCGTTTTGTATATATTGGGGCGTGTGTCTTTTCCTGTGTGTATGTGTGTGTGCTTCTTTCAAGGGGCTTTGTTTTATTATTCCCGGTTCCTGCGTGTTCCGGTGGTTTGTTTCTGTGTGTGGGTGTGCCTCCTTCGTGGGGCTGTGTTTTTGTTACTCCCGGTCCCTGCGTGTGTGTTGGGTTCTGTGTTTTACCTGTGGCCCTTCTGGCTCTTATTATTTTCAATTTCTTCTGTTGCTATGTGTTTTTCTTTGTGTGCACTTCTTTGTTGCTCATGTGTCTTTTCCCCGTGTATGTTTCCTGTGTACTCACCTATTTGTACTCACCTATTAGTGCTTGCGGGGGTTGAGCTCGGGCTCTTTGGTCCCGCCTCTCAACAGTCAATCAACTGGTGTACAGGTTCCTGAGCCTACTGGGCTCTATCATATCTACATTTGAAACTGTGTATGGAGTTAACCTGCACCACATTGCTGCCTAATGCATTCAACCACTTAACTACTCTGACACTGAAAAAGTTCTTTCTAACGTCCCTGAGGCTCATTTGGGTACTTTGTTTCCACTTGTGTCCCCTTGTTCGTGTACCACCCGTGTTAAACAGTTTATCCTTATCTACCCTGTCCATTCCACTGAGAATTTTGTAGGTAGTGATCATATCTCCCTTTACTCTTTTGTTTTCTAGAGTCGTGAGATGAATTTTCCCGCAGCCTTTCCTTTTAACTCATGCCTCTTAGTTCTGGGACTAGCCTAGTGGCATACCTCTGAAGTTTTTTAAGCTTCGTCTTGTGCTTAACAAGGTACGGGCTCCATGCTGGGGCCGCATACTCCAGGATTAATCTTACATATCCAATATGTTTATTTGTGATGTGTGTCTATGTATGTATTAACACGTTGTACTGAATGGGGTGAGAATAGCTTGAGCTACCTCATCCCTTTGTGTGTATTTTACCTCAATAAACTTATTTCAATATCAATTTCAATTTCAATCTTACATATGATGCCATGCGCATCATCCTGGGTTGTCCTAGAACTGTCAGAATTGTTAACATGAGAAAGGAACTAAACTTACCTTCCATTTACGAAAAAATAGTTCTACTTAGTACTATGTTTTGCGCCAAAACCTTGAAAAATAATGGTCCCCCCAACTCTATTCAAATTAAATTGAGATCCATTCTAAACAATTCTGACTGTTCCCTCAATCCGCCGCAAAAAGCTTCCTACAGTGTGTGGCTCAGTTGTTGTGCCTATAATCTTCAGAAACTGAATGTGTCTCTTAACCCTGATAAAACTGTTCACTATATATTCCCCCTTGGAAAGATGTGGAGGTCTCTCTGCATTAAATCCCCATCAGTGTAAAACAAATGTATAACACTGACATTTTGAGATGTATAACATTAGAAGCTATTGACAGTCATCTTCAAATTCTCAAACCGACTGAATCCTATGCCTTTACTGATGGCTCAGTGCAGTTAGGCACTGGTAGAACAGGTTGTGCATGTGCAGTATATAAAGGGAATGACATGATCATATTCTAATACACAGAGATTGAACAACTGGGCAAGCACGACACAGACTGAGATATTGGGTATTTATCTAGCCACTGAATACCTTAAGCTCAATGGTGGTGGAGTGATATTCTGTGACTCTAAAAGTGCTCTGCAGTCCTTAAATAACCCATCACAATGTATGTCGGAAGTAGCTTGTAATATTAAATGGAATGTAATTTTTGCCAATGATAATAACTCTTGTATAAAATTTGTGTGGATCCCATCCCATGTTGGAGTTGGAAAACATGACTTTGTAGATCGATTGGCCAATGAGGCTTGCAGGAAAGAAAACATTGATTATGACTTTGGACTATCTAATGCAGTTATTAGAAACATACAAATTAAAGAAATTAATTCAGATTTAGAAGAACTAAGAAATGCCTAGAGACCTGAAAGCTGCAGTATTAAAAGTTATGACAAGTTTTGTAATAATAGGTATTTGTATGGTCAGCACAGTAACCGAACCAGGCAATGTGATGTAGTCATTGCGCGAATTCGCCTTGGCTATAGACACATCTGGCAGGTTGGTGAGGCTGAGCCACTACCAGAATACTCAGATTGTAAAATCTGTGAAAAACCTTTAATGCATTCACTAGAACACTATATTGATGAATGTGAAACCGTAAAGGACTTTAGACCTCCTGGCCTCTTGTACCACCAACTGTGTAACTATTTTATTGACTCAGGTGTTCTGGACGACATCCTAACAATTTACCCAAAATTTGCTTGTCCATTTTAAAGAATGAAGAACAATTTTTATTTATATTACTTCTAAGCTGCATCACTTATGAACCCATCCCTGCCCTTGTGTGGCAGTGCACAATAGAAAGTTGTTTTCACATATCCATACATTAAAACATTGATTGTAACCATGATATATATGTGCTTCAGCCTACAGTTTAGACCTATTGTCTTATGTATGACCCTCTGTCCTGCGTGACAGTGAATACCAGCATTATCCTCACTTTAATAAGACTATCAAAATCCTCAGATTAGGCAAAATTGTAATTAATTTTGTCAATAAAGATGTTAACAATACATAATTACATATGTGGTATACATATGTAAGGGATATAGGAATCATATCTCTGAATGATTCCTTACACAGGTTCCTGAAGGCTGTTCTGATGTTATCCAGCCTCGCATATGCTGCAGATGTAATTCTTTTTATGTGGGCTTCAGGAGACAGGTTTGGTGTGATATCAACTCCTAGATAGATATCTCTGTTTCATGAAGTACTTCATCTCCTATTCTTTATCCCGTGTCTGGCCTCCTGTTTCCACTGCCTAGTTTCATTACTTTGCATTTACTCGGGTTGAACTTTAGCAGCCATTTGTTGGACCATTCATTCAATCTGTCTAGGTCATCTTGTAGCCTCCTACTATTATCCTCTGTTTTAATCCTCCTCATAATTTTTGCATCATCAGCAAACAGTGAGAGGAACGATTCTATACCCTCTGGGAGATCGTTTACATATATCAGATTGTGTATAGGTACAAGGACTGACCCCTGCGGGACTCCACTGGTGACGTCCCGCCAGTCTGAGACTCGCCCCTCACAGTGACTCGCTGTCTTCTGTTGCTTAGGTATTCCCTTATCCAATGGAGTACCTTCCCTTTCACTCCTGCCTGCATCTCCAGCTTTTTCACTAGCCTCTTGTGTGGTATTGTGTCAAAGGCTTTCTGGGAATCCAAAATATGCAGTCTGCCCACCCCTCTCTTTCTTGCCTGATTTTTGTTGCCTGGTCGTAGAATTCAATTAATCCTGTGAGGCAGGACTTGCCATCCCTGAACCTATGTTGATGCTGTGTTACAAAGTTCTTTCACTCCGGATGTTCCACTAGCTTTTTTTTTTTTGCACAATCTTCTCCATCAGCATGCATGGTATGCAAGTTAGGGACACTGGCCCTAACTTGCCTCAGTGCCGCCTGTCTATCCCCCTTCTTGTATATCTGGACTAAATTAGCCACTTTCCAAATTCTTGACCGTTCCCCTGTTGCCAGTGATTCATTATACACTATGGAGAGTGGCAGGTACAGAGCTTCTGCTCCTTCCGTAAGTATCCAAGGGGAGTTTCCATCTGGGCCTATGGCCTTTGTCACATCCAACTCTTAGTAAAAGCTTCCTTACTTCCCCGCTGGTAATCTCAAACTCTTCTAGTGGATCATGGTTTATTACTCCCTCTCTTATCTCTGGAGCTTCTCCTTGCTCTAAAGTGAAGACCTCCTGGAATTTCTTATTCAGTTCCTCTCACACTTCCTTGTCGTTTGTAGTGAATCCGTCTGCCCCCTATCCTTCATTTCATTACCTGATCCTTTACTGTTGTTTTTCTCCTGATGTGGCTGTGCTGCAATTTAGGTTGAGTCTTTGCCTGTCAATTTTCAATGCGATGTCATTTTCGTATTGCCCTTCTGCCTCTCTTCTCAACCCGACATATTCATTCCTGGCACTCTGGTATCTTTCTCTGCTCTCAAGTGCTCTGTTATTTCTATGGTTTCTCCATGCCGATACAGACCGATAGCGCTAACATCGCACATCATAAAAAATTTTGAGAGAGTGCTAAGAAGTAAAATCACAAAATACATGGAATCACAGCAACTCCATAACCCAGGACAACATGGTTTCAGAACAGGGCGCTCTTGCCTGTCGCAGTTGCTGGACCACTATGATATGGCATTAGATGCTATGGAAGACAAACATAACGCGGATGTAATTTACACAGATTTCGCAAAAGCTTTTGATAAATGTGACCATGGTGTTATTGCACATAAAATGCGTTCAAAAGGAATTACCGGAAAAATAGGCAGATGGATCTACAATTTCCTGACCAACAGAACCCAATGTGTAATAGTCAAGAAAATAAAATCCAGCCCATCAACCGTGAAGAGCTCAGTCCCCCAGGGTACTGTGCTTGCTCCAGTACTTTTTCTCATCCTCATTTCGGACATAGACAAGAACACAACCTATAGCACTGTATCATCCTTTGCAGATGACACTAGGATCTTCATGAGAGTAGGCAACATAGAGGACACGGCGAACCTCCAGTCAGATGTAGATCAGGTCTTTCTATGGGCTACAGAAAATAATATGGTGTTTAACGAAGATAAGTTCCAGCTCATGCGCTATGGAAAAAAATGAAAATATAAAAACGGAAACCACGTACAAAACTCAGGCAAATCATAACATAGAACGAAAAGGCAATGTAAAGGATCTGGGTGTACTCATGTCGGAAGACCTTACCTTTAAAGAACACAATAAAGTAGCCGTCCCAACTGCAAGAAAAATGACAGGTTGGATAACAAGAACTTTTCACACTAGAGATGCTATACCGATGATGATACTTTTCAAAACGCTTGTGCTCTCTAGAGTGGAGTACTGCTGCACAATGACAGCACCTTTCAAAGCTGGAGAAATTACTGACCTGGAGAGCGTGCAGAGATCCTTTACTGCTAGAATCCACTCAGTAAAACATCTAAACTATTGGGACCGACTAAAGAGCCTAAAACTGTACTCCCTTGAGCGCAGGCGGGAGAGGTACATAATAATTTACACGTGGAAAATATTAGAGGGGCTGGTCCCAAACCTGCACACAGAAATAACATCACATGAGACCAGAAGACATGGCAGGATGTGCAGAATACCCCCGTTGAAAAACAGAGGTGCAACTGGTACTCTGAGAGAGAACTCTATCAACATCAGAGGTTCGAGACTGTTCAACACGCTTCCACTACACATAAGGGGCATAACTGGCCGACCCCTCACAGTGTTCAAGAGAGAACTGGATAAGCACCTCCAAAGGATACCTGATCAACCAGGCTGTGACTCGTACGTCAGGCTGCAAGCAGCCGCGTCCAACAGCCTGGTTGATCAGTCCAGCAACCAGGAGGCCTGGTCGACGACCGGGCCGCGGGGACGCTAAGCCCCGGAAGCACCTCAAGGTAACCTCAAGGTATGCCCTTTTACTTTGCTGCTTAGCTAGCCTACATCTCTGATTAAATCATGGGTTTCTCATCTTCATTTCATTGTTTTCCTTTTTGACCGGGACAAACTTGTTTGCTGCCTCCTTACACTTCTGCGTGATGCAGTCCATCATGTCTTGGGCTGTCTTACCCCTGAGCTCTGTTTCCCATGTTATATCTGTTAGAAATTTTCTTATCTCCTCGTAGTTTCCCTTTCGGAATGCCAGCCTTTTGTTTTCAGTACCCCTCCCCGAGTTCAATAACCCTTCTTCAACCAGGTACTCGAGCGCCAGTACATTGTGGTCACTCATTCCTACTGGGGCCTCAAAACCGATTTCTCTTATGTCGGAGTCATTCAGAGTGAAGACTAGGTTAAGTCTCGCTTGTTCATCGTTTCCTCTAATCCTTGTGGGTTCCCTGACATGCTGGCTTAAAAAGTTTCTAGTCACCACCTCCAACAGTTTGGCTCTCCACGTATCCTCGCCTCCATGCGGTTCCTTGTTCTCCCAGTCTATCCTTCCGTGATTGAAGTCCCCCATGATTAGCAGATGGGATCTATTTCTACAGGCAGCAGAGGCTGCCCTCTAAATTATAGTGTTAACTGCCATATTGTTGTTGTCATACTCTTGACTGGGTCTTCGTCATTTGATGAAGGGTTATATATCACTGCTACTACTATACACACAGAAATCACAATTGCGTGATGCATCAAATGATGCATCAATGCGAATCCTCGTCACGCTCTTGTGGATTTGTTCATTTGATGCATCAATGTGAATCCTCGTCACGCTCTTGTGGATTTGTTCATTCGATGCATCACACAATTGTGATTTGTGTGTGTAATGAAATAAGGGCGAAGAGGGAGAACGGCCTATTGACATAGCTCGAGTGCATGGTGGGAGTTGTGTAAAACCCTGGTTTGTGCCTCGGAGAGGCTGCACGATCCAGTAAGTTCAGTAGAACTTCGGTTTCAACTCCTTTTGACCATGTCGTAGCTCAGTCGATTAAGGCAGCGTCTGGGATGCTCTTGGACGCAGGTTCGAATCCTCGTCACGGCCCTTGTGGATTTGCTACTACTATTCATGGTCCTCCCATTGTCATGGTGCCTGTTATGTAGTCTCTGAATCCCTCACAGCCCAGGATGACCATCTCCTTGAAACTCCATTCCTTTCTCATTAGTAGGGCCACTCCGCCTCCTCCACTACCTTCCCTCTCTTTTCTTATTACTGTGTACTGGAAACACAGCATTTGTTATGATTCCTGTGAGTTTTGTTTCAGTGAGTCCGATTACATATGGATTCACTTTTTTGTGCTCTTTCCCTTAGTTCACTTGCCTTGCTTGTAATCCCATTTATGTTCGAGTACATTACCCTGAAACTGACTCTCCTCTGCCCTTCCTCTGGGGGGAGCTATGGGAACTGGGGTGGGAGGAGGTGATACAGGGAGAATGGTGGAGGAGGAAGGGCTTGAGGGGTGGGGGTGGGGGAGAGGGGGTGGGGAGGGAAGGGGGTTGAGAGGGAGAGGGTTAGGGGGAAGAGTGAGAGGGGGAGGGTTGGGGGGTGGGTTAGATGGGGAGGGTTGGGGGCGTGGGATATGGGGAGGCTTGGGGGGATGGGGGAGAAGGGAGGGGGCTTGGGGGCAGAAGAGCGGGGGGAGGGATTGGGGGGCGTGGGGGGAAAGGGAGGGCTTGGGGGGCATGGGGGAAAAGGAAGGGCTGAGGGGACTGAGGAAGAGGGGAGGGATTAGGGGAGTGGTGGAGAAGGGAAGGTTTAGGGGGGTGGGGGAGAGTGGGGGGCTTCTGGGGGGGGGGAGACAGGAGGGCATGTGGGAGAAGGGAGGGCTTGGGGGGTGGGAGAGAAGGGAGGTCCTGGGGAGAGGGGTGAGTGGGGAAGTGGGGTGAGTGTTGGGAGGGTGCCCTAGGTGGGCACTTAGTGGGGGCTGTCAGGGGATGGGGCAGGTTGGGTTATCTTCTTGAGGTTATCTTGAGATGATTTCGGGGCTTTTTTAGTTTCCCCCGGCTCGGTCTTCGACCAGGCCTCCACCCCCAGGAAGCAGCCCGTGACAGCTGACTAACACCCAGGTACCTATTTACTGCTAGGTAACAGGGGCATAAGGTGAAAGAAACTCTGCCCATTGTTTCTCGTCGGCGCCCGGGATCGAACCCGGGACCACAGGATCACAAGTCCAGTGTGCTGTCCGCTCGGCCGACCGACTCCCTACTGGGTGTCTACTGGGAAGAATGTGGGGGTGGTGCTCCACTCCCTGTGGCAGTTGAACTGTTTGTGGAGGGTTCCCCCACTCCCCTCTGGGATTGTAGGGTTCGGGATTGTGGTTCTCTGATTCCTTTGTCTCTCCTTGCTTTCTCTCCTCGTGTCTGCTGCCCTCACTCTCTCGTCCCTTGTCATATCCCTCTGCAGGAATACTTTTTTTTAACTTCTGTACATTTGCTGGACTGCTCTTCCTTGCCAACAGTTCCTCTTTCGTGTTCTCGCTCATGAATACCACCTTTATCAATTATTATTGATAAATTATTGATAAAGAGGTGGTATTATCATGAATACCACCTCTGTCGTTGTTGTACTTTTTAAGCCTGAAAACCTTTTCAATATTTTAGTCAGCCCTCTCTATCTGAACCTCTTTAAGGATCTCGGTAATGATGTTTTTGTCCTTGTCTCTCCGCTCCTTTGGGGTGGTCCCTGTTTGCTCCTTAATGCCTGCTACTACTACTGCTCTGTTTTTCTCTATCAGCCAGCTAGCTGCTTCCTGAGAAGAAGCCACTTCCATAGCAACTTCCCTTACTGCATACCTAGCTTCAAGGTTCTTTTTAAACAATTCTGCAAATGAGGGTTATATTGTAAGATTCCCCTCAACAAGAACATTACCATCTCCCTGCGAGATGGTTTGCATCTGGTGCTGGGTAGGGTTTTCTTTCAGGCTTTTTATTTCATCCTTTGCTGCCTTCAGCTCATCCTGCAGATTGAATACTGTCTCCTTCATAACCCTCAGTCCCTCACTGAATTCACTCCACATGTGTTCGATTGTATCCCTAAACCAAGTTTCCTGTCCCTCCCCTTCCTCTGAGCTTGTTCCTGCCGTGGTTGTCCTCCTGCGTTTGTCACCCCGAGTTTGTCTCCCTGCCATGTTTTCCCTGAGAAAGAGACAGAGAGAGAAAGGGAAAGAGAGAGAGAGAGAGAGAGAGAGAGAGAGAGAGAGAGAGAGAGAGAGAGAGAGAGAGAGAGAGAGAGAGAGGGAGGGAGGGAGGGAGGGAGGGAGGGAGGGAGGGAGAGCAGGTAGTGGGGGGAGAGAGAGGAGAGAGGGAGGCAGGGAGGGAGAGAGAGAGAAATGGGGCAGAGAGAAAGAGAGAGAAAGGGGAGAGAGAGAGAGAGAGAGAGAGAGAGAGAGAGAGAGAGAGAGAGAGAGAGAGAGAGAGAGAGAGAGAGAGAGAGAGAGAGAGAAAGAGAGAGAGAGAGAGGGCTGTGTGTGTGTGTGTATGGGGGGGAGGTGGGAGAGGGGGAGAGAGGGAGGGGATGGTGAGGGTGTGTGGGGCGGATTAGAGTGGGAGGGTGTGGGCCTTATGGTTGGGAGGCTGTGTGTGTATTGTTGGTGCTATGGTGAGAGGGGGTGGGGGTGAGAAGGGGGGGGAGTTGTCCAGTGTAGGGAGTAGTGTTTTTTCCCATTTGGGTGCCACATAACTAGTCCCCATGTGAGCCGTATATTGTCCCTTGAGGTTCGTTTCCATTTGTTAACTTATATCCAAGACTAACTATTATATTGCAATAACACTGTACACCGTATGATTGAGTGACTTATTGAGAGGCCTTATCTTACTACCAATTTAAAAAATCCCACAGCACAAACAGGTGTTAGAAACACTGTTGAAATTGAAATTGAAATTGAAATAAGTTTATTGAGGTAAAATACACACAAAGGGATGAGGTAGCTCAAGCTATTCTCACCCCATTCAGTACAACGTGTTAATATATACATATACACACATCACAAATAAACACATTACCAAACATTCTGAGAGGTAAACATATACATTTCCTCCCTCACAAGTAGTATGGTATCAGACGTACACACAAATACTTTTATGACCTAGGTATACTGTATAGACAATTTGCAAGACACCTGCAGATAATTCAACAAAATATTACAATCTTGGTGCAAAATTCTTATATCTCTCAAGAATATCATCAACCTTTCCGTTGTGACACATCCAGGCTATTTGTTCAGGAACAGTCCTTATCTCAGTGTTTCTATATACATTAATCAACGGACAATCAAGAATATAATGGGCAAGGGTGTGAGACCTTAACATACCACATAGTTTACACTTCGTGTCATTACCATGAACATCTATCCCATATTCCCAGTAATATTTGTACCCAAGCCTGAGCCGCATGTACACAGAGTCACTCCAAGCATTTCTCCTTTTACCATAAGTGAAATGGGTGTTTTGACTACTGTTGACAGTCTTGTTTACTCCTCGTAGGCCTGCGGGTGTCCACGCCGCTGCCGGGTGAAGATCACTCCAACTTGTTGCTACCTATCACCAGTAATCAGCTTCTTGCTCCCCTTAGCACCGGTATAGCTCTAATGCTACACGTTTACAATCACTTCTTCACTATTATATGAACTATTTGTTATGATCTTCACTATCACATCTAGTTGTGTACACTATGGCCAAGCAGTGGCGGCCACGTGCCCGTCCTGGCACCGACGTCGTACCCCTGATCTTGACCAATTTGCACTATCGGACACAATCCAAGAAATTGCTATTTTCTAATCGGTGTGTTCCACTTCGTATCATCACCAAGCAACGAATCATCCGTGCATCCCTCAGATGTCCCGAAATATGAATTCCCAACTGAGAGCGGCGCAACGTGTCCAGCGGGTCACTCCGTCAAGGATGGTGTGACCCATGACCACTCAAATGTGTGTGTTTCCTGTTTTGTGTTTCTGTGTTAGTTCTGTGTTTTTGTTCATGTTATATGACCATGTTATGTTCTCCTGTTTGTGTTCTTAGTTGTTGTTTGTGTTTTTTCAGTTTTTATTATTTTTTTCATGATTCTGTATGTTTTGCACTGTACTGATATTTCGTATTGTATTTATTTGAAGTTCCTGAACAAAAATAAAAAAAAAAAAAAAGTAACCGTCACAGAGGCTCTTTGAGCTACATGTGGTCCTCTTCACCTATTTTGAGGTTATCGTAAGATGATTTCGAGGCTTAGCGTCCCCGCGGCCCGGTCCTTGACCAGGCCTCCTTTTTATTACACACACCCCAGGAAGCAGCCCGTAGCAGCTGTCTAACTCCCAGGTACCTATTTACTGCTAGGTAACCGGGGCATCAGGGTGAAAGAAACATTTTGCCCATTTGTCTCTGCCTCCACCGGGGATCAAACCCGGAACCTCAGGGTTACGGATCCGAAGTGCTGTCCACCCAGCTGTGAGGCGCCCCTTCTTCGACCTGCTCGAAGTTTTTTCAGCCTATTTCAGTGGGTCCTTTGAGCTGCTTGATACTTCTTGAGCTGCTTGGGCAAGCCGTCCTCGACTAAAGTCCATTACATCCAGCGGTCGACCCCACGGACGCATTCATAAATTTGTACATGCTGTTCATTCAAAACAGTAATTTTCTCTAATATAAATTAATATTATAATATATTAGCATATTGTGCATATATAGGCATATGTTAGGTTAGGTGTTTAGGTTCTGTTGGCGATTATTTGTATTTGTAGTACGCTGGTGAAGCATTTACAGCGTTGTTGTTCGAACAAAATTCGTCAGTGAAGCACTTGTTCCGGAAGTGTTCGAAGGAAATCAGTTGTGAGTCGTGTGTAAACCGTTTTTCATTCATAAACAGGGGGTTTGGCGGGTACATGGAATCACTTTTGGGTCTTTGTTTGGAGGACGGGCTGACTGATTACATTCGAACAATTCTCGAACAGTAGTTTGCTCACATTCTCTGTTCGCATTGCATCTCTAATTAATGCTTCATACTTATATTTAAAATACAAATAACCACAGTCCATCTTCATTAACAAAAGCCAAATAATCGTTAATCCAGCCCGCTCCCCAAACCCGTTTATGAAAGCAAAACGGTTTACACACGATTCACACCTGCTGATGTTTGAGCGTTTCTCGAACAATCCTTCTCTGACGACCTCTGTTCGAATCGCAACCGAGCAAATGGTTCACCCTCGTACTTCGAATACAAAATAATCTCCAGCAGAACCTAAACATCTAACTTATGCCTAACTATACATTGAAATTTAATGTATAATAATATTAATTTATATATATGACAAAAAAATTATTTTTTTCTCACAATGTTGTGAAGGGAGCCACATTCAAAATACTCGCAGGCAGGAGTGTTTTATCTCACGGGCAGTTCTGGTTCTGATTGGTGCTAATATTACCTGTACCTCGGGACCTCGCCAATCTTGGGCTATACTCATCTACCTCTGAAGCCTAGGATATCTTCTAACTTCACTTCAGATGGCTACAAACTCAAGGTGAGCCTCTGTTAATTATTACACTTTTATGCTCACATGTGGTGGAGCTGCCATAACTAGTATAGTAGCACCACAATAATATGTCAATATTGATGAATGCGTCATGGTGGAAAGGAGGAAAAGGGACGGCCGCAGCTTTAACGAGCCCGGCTTGAGGACATGCTGAATAATTGCCAACGGAATCTAAACACCTAGCCTAACCTATGTCTAATTATAAACAAAATTCTAATATTAATTAATGTCTGAGAAAAAAATTAAATATAAGGTACGTTAAAATTCATTAATGCACGTTTTGGGTTGGCCACTGCTTTGACGAGCCTAGCCGAAGAACAAGCTGTTCCTTGAGCAGTTATTGGCCCTAAGCAATGGCTGAATCTGTCACCGTCAGTTTGACTAATGATGACAATGTGTTGCCCTGTAACCTGACTTCCATGTGCGGCTTCCCGCAGGTAATTTTGACGCAAATAGTATCAATGGTTTGTTAAGAAGATAACACAATACGCAGTACTTAATTCAAGAGATAATTAATATACTAACATTATGTTAAGCATTACGAACGTTTGACTTGGACAAAGTCTAGAGACTTGATGAAGCTTGTCTTACTCTTCTTCATAACCTTAGAAATGGTCAAATATAAAATAGAGTGAACCCAACCTTGAAGATCAAGTTAATACCTTTAGTATATGAAAATGAGCCCCACAATGCTCAATAAGGTAACACCTTCACAGTGACCGGGTCTTGTGTAAGGCAGTAAACATTAAAGTCCTCCACAAAGTCTATGTTTGGGCAGCAACTACTGTTGAAGTCTAACTATTCAGACTCTTAAACTTAAATCTTGCTTAAAAATCGGAATTCCAAGTAATGGCTTAATTTTGGACTAGGACAAACATTTTTTGTGGAGATGCTTCACTGTCTGCTGTAATTGATCGCTAAATAGTGTTTTTGATGCAGTAATAATAACGTCACCGACTCAATGTTTAAAAATATTCATATAACATTTGGGGTTGGTTTGTAATCTCGACTCCCAGTACTCAGAGAGGAAAGGTCCTAATGCTCAACATGACCTCAGCCTATCCCTAGAGGACGGAATATTTTGAGTCGCCAATAAGTCACAACAGTGTGGCTGAAAATTAGACATGCTTCCAAAGCTGCTAGTGTGCATATTTCACTTCTTGTTCTTGTCATTTCAAATATTCTGGTGAAAGTGGTCGTACACTAAGTGACAGACTAGTAGAACACAAAAGAAGTGTTAAGTGTGCAGACACAAACAATGCTTTCTTCTGTCATGTTAGGGATTCTAATCATCCTATTGATTGGTCCTCTTCTTTCCTGCCTCTATTCTTCACGGACGCCGTCTTCTCGAATTGGCTCTGATACCCAACATAAACCTTAGTCCTGGCTTTGTTGCTGCTGACTCTTATCTATCTCATTACATAGTTAAATTCTCTAAACTTTTTCACAAACGTGGTCTGACTTAGCGTTAGCTCCTTTTGCTTTTCTCTCCTTTCTTTCTCTAATGTTGCTACCTCTTTTTACCTCTATTATATCTCGTTCTCTTCGTTCAACCTTATTCCAATACTTCAACCTTATTCCCATACTTCATCCTTATTATTCCTCATAATTCATCCTTATTACCATACTTCATCCTTATTCCCATACTTCATCCTCGTAAATTAACTTTACAATTCTTTTTTCTTACGTTTCACGACTTGATAATGGTCCAGGAAGGACTGAAACCTTGTTATTTCCTTTATTTTCATATTTGTTTGTTGGGAATGCAACATTCTTAGTCTATCTCTTATTTTTTGACCACAAGAGGGGCTAAATATCGTGTGTACATCTGGCTTTCAACTAACCTACACGAAAATGTAACATCTGGCAACTGGAAACACTCAAACGCTGGCAAGTGGCTATATTTGCCAATGTTTGTGGAGAGAAAGCTTGGTCTATATCCTCACTGTTCAGTTCTCACCCTGATTTATAATGTCATTTTCACAGCTACAAAACAATTAAAATGGCAATAAATAAACAAGACTTTACCTTCATCTTGTTATAAAAAAGGAGCTTTACCGTCATTTCAGCAAGTGGCAGACTCTGGCTGTTGCCTCCGAACAAAATTGGAGAATCCAGCAGCAGCGAGGGTCGAGTCAGGAGACCCATCGCCAGCAGACACCACCAGACCAAGATCTTCATGTCGCCTGGTCGTCGCCAACCACACAACTGGCGCCACCCTCGCTCCACCGGGATATATATTGGGTCAGCCGTCTGCGGCACACCTCAGTGTCCCCTACACCAAGCCTTCCCTCACTCAGTCCTGTGGCGCCAGACATTGTTTTCCTTCCTCAAAGTCGATGTAATTCTTTGGCACGGATCTGTATATATATATAAACCCTCAACTTCAAAACTCAAAACTAATCTAAAAGCATTATACCAATGTTTAACCTTATCAAACACCAATTTAGTATTTATTTATTTATTTATTTATTTGCTTAATTGCGTTATTAAAATACGATTTACATCAGCAAGAGACAGTTCTTTTTTTATTCTCAAGGCGTTACATTTCACATTTTAATTTGATAAATTAGGCTTATTGCTTGAGACTTAAATTGCTATCAGTTGCAATTAAATATTATATGTTGTATATATTATTTTAATATTTACATAAAATAGTTTTCATCGCTGAAAAAACTTAAATAGTCATCATTCTCAAAGTGTCAAAACTTTAATATCTTATATCCTAATCATTATATTTTCAAACACATACTAAATCCCCCAATGACCCAATTTAATAAAATATTTATTACTAGAATAAACAATATATATTACTATAGATAAACACCACCACACTATCAGGTGATGGTAGGTACACCATCACCTCTCACCCGGACACTATGGTAGGTACACCATCACCTCTCACCCGGACACTATGGTAGGTACACCATCACCTCTCACCCGGACACTATGGTAGGTACACCATCACCTCTCACCCGGACACTATGGTAGTACACCATCACCTCTCACCCGGACACTATGGTAGGTACACCATCACCTCTCACCCGGACACTATGGTAGGTACACCATCACCTCTCACCCGGACACTATGGTAGGTACACCATCACCTCTCACCCGGACACTATGGTAGGTACACCATCACCTCTCACCCGGACACTATGGTAGGTACACCATCACCTCTCACCTGGACACTATGGTAGTACACCATCACCTCTCACCCGGACACTATGGTAGGTACACCATCACCTCTCACCCGGACACTATGGTAGGTACACCATCACCTCTCACCCGGACACTATGGTAGGTACACCATCACCTCTCACCCGGACACTATGGTAGGTACACCATCACCTCTCACCCAGACACTATGGTAGTACACCATCACCTCTCACCCGGACACTATGGTAGGTACACCATCACCTCTCACCTGGACACTATGGTAGTACACCATCACCTCTCACCCGGACACTATGGTAGGTACACCATCACCTCTCACCCGGACACTATGGTAGGTACACCATCACCTCTCACCCGGACACTATGGTAGGTACACCATCACCTCTCACCCGGACACTATGGTAGGTACACCATCACCTCTCACCCAGACACTATGGTAGTACACCATCACCTCTCACCCGGACACTATGGTAGGTACACCATCACCTCTCACCCGGACACTATGGTAGTACACCATCACCTCTCACCCCGGACACTATGGTAGTACACCATCACCTCTCACCCGGACACTATGGTAGGTACACCATCACCTCTCACCCGGACACTATGGTAGGTACACCATCACCTCTCACCCGGACACTATGGTAGTACACCATCACCTCTCACCCCGGACACTATGGTAGTACACCATCACCTCTCACCCGGACACAGGGGTCTCCTCTCCTTCAGGTAGCCCTCCAGCCCTCTGGCATCACAGTATTCCCCTGGACCGGGGCAACCAGCTGGTCTGGGACTACACATGTGTATCCACCCTGGCTGACACCTACATACACTTCGGTGCTGATCAAGAAGGTGGGGCGGCCAACCACAGGGAAAAAGCAAAATCAGTTAAATACAGGCAATTGGAAGGTCAATACACCTTTGTGCCCATAGTGTCTGAGACGTATGGCCCATGCGAAAGAAGCGCCTTGGGATTCCCCGAGCCAATATACAACCGAAAACTCCTCACCCATGAAGGATTCGAACCCAGACAGTCAGGGCTTCATAAACCTTAGCATATCCAGTTCAGTTTTACTCAAATCATCATGTTCAGGTTAAGCGGGCAGTATTTTCTGGAAGGTTTCTCAGAGCCTTGAGAGTTTGCAGCCAGGATTTTTTTATGAAGAAATAACAAAAATATTTTTGGGAAGATTGGGAAGAAGCTAAATTACCCAAAATCAGTCTTGGATTTCGCGTTTGGTCAAACAAAAAAGGGCGTTCTACAAACAAGCTCCCAAGTCTAAGCTGGAAATAAAAACCTTGTTGGTGACACCATATTTTAATGGCCTAGTAAATCTTGCCTCAGCCCTGAAAATCCTTAATATTAACCAAGTGTTCAAAAATAATAATACAGTTAAGTCCATATTAATTAAGAACTCGCCCTCGTCTGTAGCAGGGTTGTGTGTACGCCATCTCTTGTAATAAGTGTGCAGGTGTTTACAGCGGCCAGACTGGTAAATATCTTTCCCCATTTTTAAAACAACATTTATATGTTATTATACAGCCCAGCACTCCAGTGCATTGTATTTACATTCCAGTTTATGTGATCATTCTGGCGATTAAATGTATTGTTGAAGGTAAGGGTTTCGTTGAACGAAATGTGATCGAGTCTGCTCTGATCAAACAATGTAACAACAGCCTTGGCATGTACAAATTATATCCCCAAATAAGCTTCAATATAGCACGTCAATGCAATATAGCATCCATTTAACACCTTTTTCGTTACCTTTTATCCTTAGGGATCTCCTTTCTTTACTAGTATATAGGTCAATGGGCCTTTATTCTTATGTTCTTGGTGGTCAGGTGACCTGCCCTGGCGGATATAAGGTTGAGGGGGATAATGTTCCTATTAATAAGGAACTATTAATAATATCTGTCCTGAAAGATATTAATAGGAACGTTATCCCCACAGACATATATCAGAAGATACAATTGACAATTTACTACAAAACAAAAAAACGGCCAACCTACTCATGAAGAACTCTCCAGACACCAAACAGGACGCCTTGAAAGAAACCAACGTCGTCTATGCCTTCACATGCCCACTTGGGGACTGTCAGCCCCAAAGATCTCAGTATATAGGCAAGACAACAACGTCTTTTTCTTGGCGACTAACAATGCACAAACAACAGGGCTCCATCAAGGAGCATATAATCTCACACAATTAGACCATCACCAGAGAAATCTTAACAAGCAACACAGAAATAATTGATAGATACAGCGATAGCAGGCGGCTCGACATCAGTGAGGCCCTACACATCAAAAAGTCAACACCAGCAATTTACACATAATTACATTCTACCCCACTTCAAGACCCCGAACCAACACAGAAGCAAGAAGAGAAAATACGCAATAATTCGTGTTCTGACAATGTAATATAATCTTTACCCCATGATTACCCATTGGTTCGTGTTTTATCACCTCACCCAAAAACAAATATAAGCATGAAACGGAGTACATACAAAATTTGTTTTTGAAAATGTGAAAAGTCTCTTATGAAACACTTCTAGGCTTCAGTCCATAAATAAAAATATGAAAATGAACTTTGCAGAGTTAATTTTTCACTTACCCTCGACAGTGAAGAAAAACGTAAGAAATGAAAAACGTAAGTCTGGGCAAAGCCTGGCTTTGCCCAGACTTAACTATTTCCTCAGGTGTGCTCCTTCCTTTGACAGCCCAAAATTAACGGAATACGACTCACTCCCAAAGTCAATAACTATGAAAGTGTTAAACCTCTCCCTGCAAGATGACCAGTGGGACCAAGCAACGCTCCCAGTTAGACTCGGGGGTATAAATATTCGCAAGGCGACACAGTTAGCATTGCCGGCATTCTTATCCTCGACCAGTGCCACAAGTGAATTAGAGAATGAAATACTACCAGAATACCTAAGGAACTCCATTGGGATTCGTGATCTCAAATTTGTGGAAGGAGCTGGTCAGTGGGACACTCTTGCCATTTCACACACTCGACCAACTTTTCCAAACGACGGCAAAGAGGCGAAATGGGATAGCCCCATAATGGAAAACATCGCCAAAGCATTGCTGGAGGCAGCTTCTCAGAAGGACAGAGCGTGTCTCCTAGATATGCAAGCCCCCCATGCCGGGGACTTCCTGTTGGCAGTCCCTAATTCCGCCTTGGGCACCCGCCTGGACCATCGGGCCCAAAGTATTGGTGTTGCCCTGCGCCTTGTCGCCCCTATCTCCACCGAACACCGGTGTATTTGCGGCCATGCATGGGCAGACCAATACGGCAGCCATGGTCTCATCTGTCGTAAGACACAGGGAAAGATTGCCAGACATGAAGCAGTCAATGACATCATCAAGAGAAGTTTTGCAACAGCTGGGTGCCCAGCACAAAGGGAACCTCAGTTGTGCAGACCTGACAACAGCCAAAAACGCCCAGATGGAGTCACCCTGCAGCCGTGGAGGGAAGGTAAACAGGTCGTATGGGCTTCCACATTGGCTGATACCTATCTACGTTACAGCTCAGCGGAGGGAGGTGGGGCAGCCACCTTCAGGGAGAACCCAGAAAATCAATAAGTACAGAGACATCGAACGTTGTTACAGGTTCGTGCCGATAGGCTCTGAGACTCTGGGCGCCTGGGGTAAATGTGCACTTAAGTTCATAAAGGAGGTGGGTGAGGAACTCATTTGGAAAACTAGAGACCCACGAGCGGCCAGTTTTCTGTTCCAGCGCCTCAGTGTCGCAGTTCAGAGGGGAAATGCGTGCTGTATCCTGGGTACGCACCCAACCTCCGAGGAGCTGGACGAGGTCTTCGAACGCTGATTGTTATAATAAATTGGTATATATGTGTGTTCTCTGTAAACTGTAGCATTGCAATAAAATAAAACAATATAAAATAAAACAAAACATACAAAAAATAATAGGGATGGTAGGAGAGGAAAAGATTAAAGTGTTCAGTGAGAATCCTTAAGGTCTTCTCTGAAAGCTCTTTGTTTTCTTCTTCGAGGATGTGAGTCTCTGCAATTGCACCAGAGGTTATCTTCTTGAGGTTATCTAGAGATGATTTCGGGGCTTTTTAGTGTCCCCGCGGCCCGGTCCTCGACCAGGCCTCCACCCCCAGGAAGCAGCCCGTGACAGCTGACTAACACCCAGGTACCTATTTTACTGCTAGGTAACAGGGGCATAGGGTGAAAGAAACTGACCATTATTTCTCGCCGGCGCCTGGGATCGAACCCAGGACCACAGGATCACAAGTCCAGCGTGCTGTCCGCTCGGCCGACCGGCTCCCTATATATACCCCTATAGAGGTGGTACCCCTATATATATATATATATATATATATATATATATATATATATATATATATGCGAACAAGCCTGAATGGTCCCCAGGACAATATGCAACTGAAAACTCACACCCCAGAAGTGACTCGAACCCATACTCCCAGAAGCAACGCAACTGGTATGTACAAGACGCCTTAATCCACTTGACCATCACGACCGGACATAATGAGGTGATAGCCTAAGCTATTTGAACCACCCCACCGCCGGCACTCGGATAGTAATCTTGGGCATAGCATTTTACCAAATCACCTCATTCTTTGGGGCACACGTGAGGAACACAAATGCGAACAAGCCTGAATGGTCCCCAGGACAATATGCAACTGAAAACTCACACCCCAGAAGTGACTCGAACCCATACTCCCAGAAGCAACGCAACTGGTATGTACAAGACGCCTTAATCCAAATCCACTTGACCATTAAAGGAATTTTCAGTGAGTTTTCAGTTATATATATATATATATATATATATATATATATATATATATATATATATATATATATATATATATATATATATATATGAATGATTTGAATGAGGTGATTTGGTAAAATGCTATGCCCAAGATAACTATCCGAGTGCCGGCGGTGGGGTGGTTCATATAGCCTCGGCTATCACCTCATTTTGTCCGGTCGTGATGGTCAAGTGGATTAAGGCGTCTTGTACATACCAGTTGCGTTGCTTCTGGGAGTATGGGTTCGAGTCACTTCTGTGGTGTGAGTTTTCAGTTGCATATGTCCTGGGGACCATTCAGGCTTGTTCGCATTTGTGTTCCTCACGTGTGCCCCAAAGAATGAGGTGATTTGGTAAAATGCTATGCCCAAGATAACTATCCGAGTGCCGGCGGTGGGGTGGTTCATATAGCCTCGGCTATCACCTCATTTTGTCCGGTCGTGATGGTCAAGTGGATTAAGGCGTCTTGTACATACCAGTTGCGTTGCTTCTGGGAGTATGGGTTCGAGTCACTTCTGGGGTGTGAGTTTTCAGTTGCATATGTCCTGGGGACCATTCAGGCTTGTTCGCATATATATATATATATATATATATATATATATATATATATATATATATATATATATATATATATCGTACCTAGTAGCCAGAATGCACTTCTCGGCCTACTATACAAGGCCCGATTTGCCTAATAGGCCGAATAATTTTTCTTATTTTCAATAAATTGTTTTTAATTAGTTTATTTGAATCATTAATATTATATTATATTGGGAACGTAAATTATTGACTTAGTTAAGTTAGTTTAGGTTATGTAGAGATAGGTTAGGTTAGGTAGGGTAGGTTATCTTGAGGTTATCTTGAGATTATTTCGGGGCTTTAGTGCAGGGGCCTCGTAGCCTGGTGGATAGCGCGCAGGACTCGTAATTCTGTGGCGCGGGTTCGATTCCCGCACGAGGCAGAAACAAATGGGCAAAGTTTCTTTCACCCTGAATGCCCCTGTTACCTAGCAGTAAATAGGTACCTGGGAGTTAGTCAGCTGTCACGGGCTGCTTCCTGGGGGTGGAGGCCTGGTCGAGGACCGGGCCGCGGGGACACTAAAAGCCCCGAAATCATCTCAAGATAACCTCCCCGCGGCCCGGTTCTCGACCAGGCCTCCACCCCCAGGAAGAAGCCCGTGACAGCTGACTAACACCCAGGTACCTATTTTACTGCTAGGTAACAGGGGCACAGGGTGAAATAAACTCTGCCCATGTTTCTCGCCGGCGCCCGGGATCGAACCCGGGACCACAGGATCACAAGTCAAGTATGCTGTCCGCTCGGCCAACCGGCTCCCGTATAGTTTAGGTTAGGTTAGGGTAGTTAGGTTGGGTCATATATCTACGTTAGTTTTAACTCAAAAAAAAAAACGAGAAACACTCATCTACAATCTTAACCCCACGACTCAAAGAAGCAGCAAAACAACTAAAAAATTGAAATATGTAACAATAAGAAAAGCCGACAAGACAGCAGCATATGTATTGATTCCTACCCAAGAATACATGAACAAAATTAGAGACATCCTTAGTGATGACACTAAATTCCAACGAATCACGAGAAACCCTGAGGAAGATTTTAAACGCAAAGTGAACAAAACTATTACTGCAATCAACGCAAAGAAAGGTAGTGTTCATTTCACTAAACTCCAAGGCGACTATGGCTTAGAATATGCCTATGGCAATGTTAAGACACACAAACCAGGTAACCCACTACGCCCAGTAATCAGCCAAAACCAACTCCAATCTATCACCTGGCAAAAAGACTTAATGAACTCCTAACTCCATACACTCCAAGCAACTATAGTCTACAATCATCAGCAGATTTCCTAGAATTAATCAAAACTACACAGCCCGATGGAATCATTGCTTCCCTGGACGTCGAATCCCTATTTACCAACGTCCCAGTCGACACTACAATAGAAATGATACTGGATAGAGTATACAGAGACGAGACCACCCCTAAATTAGACATACACATGTACAAAGACATGCACAAAGGAAGCTCCTTTCATCAGTCCACTAGGAGACATGTATCTTCAAATAGACGGAGTAGCAATGGGCTCCCCTTAGGAGTGTTATTTGCAAATTTTTATATGGGAACCATCGAAGACAGTCTTCAGTAGCAGACAAAAACCAATTGTATACTGCCGTTATGTAGATGACATATTCGTCATAGTAAAAGACTCAGACGAACTAATTGATCTAAAAAGCCATCTAGAGAGAGAATCAGTACTCTGATTTACACATGAAAATAGTGAAAATAACAGTCTGCCATTCTTGGATGTACTAATAACAAAAACAGGAACCTCTTTAAGCACCAGCGTATATACTAAGTCTACCAACATAGGATTATGCCTGAACGGTAGAGGTGAGTGCCCCCAAAGATACAAAGCCAGTGTTCTCAATGCTTATAATCGTCGAGCGCTTACCCACTGCTCCGAATAGCGTAACGTGAGTAGAGAGTTTGAAAGAATAACTCAAGTATTGGTGAACAACGAATATAGCAACACGGAAATAAACGCTGCTATAAGAAGACACTTGGACCGATGGTATAACCCTGAACCTAGAACAGAAACCACAATACCTCCAATAAAATTATATTACAAATCAACTATGCACAGTGAACATAAAAAAGAGGAAAGAATAATGAAAGAAATAATCCGTAAAGGAGTAAAAAGCATTACTCCTAACCAAAACATAGACCTAATCATATTCTACAAAACCAAGAAGACTTTCGAACTCCTTATCAAAAGCAGCCCGAAGCCGACGGAGAACCCTCTACAGCAGTCAAGCGTTGTATACATGTACACTTGCCCCCACGAAGGATGTAACCTTCAATCTAAGTACAGAGGTATGACGTCGACGAAGCTGACGAGGTGCTTGACCTGTCATCTTCAATCCGATGCCCACAGAAATCATACGAGACAAGCCCATGACATCACTCTAACAAGAGAAATGTTGAATAAAAACACTTGTATAATAGACAAAACCCAAGATGTAAGAAGATTACAAATTCTTGAAGCAAACCACATAAAAGTAGAACAAATTACCATAAATACTCAAATTACAGAACTATTCACTCTACCCACCATGAGAGTAAGAACAAGACCAGAACGTCAAGATGCCAACATAGAAGACACTGCTCGACAAACAGCGCCCACTACGCTTGATTAATCTTTGTATGTACCCTATTTAACCTCCTGATGCTTAGTTTCTTTTCTCCTTCATGTCTACCCAATGTATGCCTTTTGTTTACACCTGATCATATTGTTCGATCCATTTGTATTCATTATTAGGCCCGATTTGCCTAATAAGCCAAGTTTTCCTGAATTAATATATTTTCTCTAATTTTTTTCTTATGAAATGATAAAGCTACCCATTTCATTATGTATGAGGTCAATTTTTTTTTTATTGGAGTTAAAATTAACGTAGATATATGACCGAACCTAACCAACCCTACCTAACCTAACCTAACCTATCTTTATAGGTTAGGTTAGGTTAGGTAGGGTTAGGTAGTCAAAAAACAATTAATTCATGAAAACTTGGCTTATTAGGCAAATCGGGCCTTGCATAGTAGGCTGAAAAGTGCGTTCTGGCTATTAGGTACGACATATATATATATATATATATATATATATATATATATATATATATATATATATATATATATATATATACATATATATATATATATATATATATATATATATATATATATATATATATATATATATATACACATATATAAAGGGAAACTAGAGTTAAATGTAGAATGCAGAAAACACATACCAACGCATATAACTTTTAATGATGCAATAACATCATAAAAGTAATGAGCAAGCATTAGTCAGGGTTTTCGGTGCGCGAATTGTAAAGCGTTGGCAAACGGTAGCGAATACTAAAGAGTCAACAGCAGTAAAATTATATAAAAAAAAAAGAGCTTGAAACGAATTCATTAACGTTTACTATGCAAATGTATATATGAAAACAATTTGGAGGCAGATATACAGTATTATGATGTGTGTGTGTACATGTGTACTCACCTAGTTGTGCTTGCTGAGGTTGAGCTCTGGCTCTTTGGTCCCGCCTCTCAACTGTCTATCAACTCACGTACAGATTCTTGAGCCTACTGGGTTCTACCATATCTACACTTGAAACTGTGCATGGAGTCAGCCTCCATCACATCACTGCTTAATACATTCCATCTGTTAACGACTCTGACACTGAAAAAGTTGTTTCTAAGGTGGGAATTCCCACCTCTTTTAGGGGGTGGGGAGGGGTAGTCTAAAGTTCTATACTTAAAAACTTGTGGTTTAAAGCAAGTCAGTGCATTAAGCATGGGCACCGTGTTCTCCCGTATAACAGGACTTGGTGGAAAACGTGAATGAGCCCTCACTGTCTCAGTTGCCTGAAGAGGATGGGGATATCTGGTGGTGAAATACCCCAGAATTCCCACCTCTTTTAGGGCTCTGAGTATGGTGTAGTGGATTTAAGTGCGTACCTGCCATCTTGATGGCCAGGGTTCGAGTCTCTTGGTGGGTAGAAGCAGGGAGTGCAGTTCAGCGACAAATAGAAATTTTGGTAGCCATTTGTCGCTGGACTGCAGGGGGTTCCGGGTAAACTCTACGGAAAATTTTTGTTTGTTTTCAAAATTGGGTATTTTTCAAAGACCATTTTCGAATAAAGCGATCATAAAAGTTTATTAAGAGTTCTTATGAGGAAAATATGTTCATAGAAGTTTGTTAAGAGTTCTTATGGGGAAAATTAAAAATTTTCAGAGTTTATATATGTTTTAAGAAAATATTTCAGAGTTCATGTAATCATTGGAGTTTGTTAAGAGTTCTTAAAAGGAAAATATGTTCTTAGAAGTTTGTTATGAGTTCTTATGGGATAAATTCAAAGTTTTTCAGAGTTCATTGGACCAAAATCTTTCAAAAGCCATTTTCAGAAAATATTGTCTTAGACGTTTTGTTAAGGAAAATAGACATCTTAGCCGTGACTTTCACCTGTAAAAAGACCGAAAATTCGGTTGTAGAGAGAAATTCGTCAGAGTCCAGTTTAAGCCTGAAAAATTAACAGAGTCCTGTAAAGTCCCAATATTAGTCAGAGTCCATTTTCAGACCAATTTTCATCAGAGTCCAGTTTATGCCAAAAATTCGTCAGAGTCCACTTTGAGACCAAATTTTAACAGAAACCCCTAAAGACTGAAAAATAGTCAGAGTTCACTTTGAGACCAAAATATTTCAGAGTTTTACTTACACCTACGTTCTTAAAAGAGTTCTTATCGAGGAAATTAAAATATTGTCAGAGTCCAATAAAGACCTATAAATTAACAGAGTCCAGTTTGAGCTTAAAAATATTCAGAGGCCATTTTCAGACCAATTTTCATCAGAGTCCAATTGAAGACCCAAATTTGTCAGCGACAGCATTTTCGCTACCAACAGCCCAATTTTAGCCCAATTTCGTCATATTTCAGACGTAGTAAATAAGATCCGAACAATTACCAAGCTCTAGCTCCTGTCCCCGCCATAACCCCCTATCGTATATTCGTTAATATCCTATCAATGTCCTTAAAATGTATACCCGCTGTATTTCAGACATAGTTCAGTAAATCCAAACAATTACCGAACTCTAGCTCCTGTCTTCAGCCTTAGTTTCCTCTCGTATCTTCGTTAATACCTAATCAATTTCCCTGAAACTTATACCCTCTGTATTTCAAACATAGTAAATAAAATCAAGTCAGTTACTGAACTTCAGCTCCTGTCCCCCACCTTAGTTCATTTGTACAAGTTCTTTAGTAACAGACCAATTTCCCCGAAATTTATAACTGCGGTATTTCAGACATAGTCAAATAGTTCCGAACAATTACCGAACTCTAGCTCACGTCCGCTGCCTTAGCTCATTTGTACATGTTCTTTATTATCAGACCAAATCCCCTGAGATTTAAGATCACTATATTTCAGACCCCTGTAAAATAAATCAACAAGTAAATTACTGAGCTTCAATTCCTGTCCTCCGCTTTAGTTCATCAAATTAATTCAGATCAAGGCCTTCTCCAGTCTATCAAAGTAAACAACAAGTCCTTTAATACCCTTTTTGTACTCAGCTATTTAAATAAGACATCCTCGTTCAACAAAGCTGTTCTCAGAGCCATCAAAAAAGTTACACTCATCAAAGTTATTCTCTAAGTAACCTTTAGTTCATCAGAGAAGCTTTCTAAGACATCTTTGTTCATCAAGTTGTTCTCAAAGACATCAATGTTGTTCTCTAAGACATCTTCAGACATGAAACATCTCTCCAAAATATAACTAGTTCAGCTTTTCATATTGTTACGACCCTGGGTTCTTCAGTGGAAACCAGAGGTTATATTAAGCTCTAAATAATTTACCTTACGTTCTTTTGTGCGCTTGTCGATGCGCATTCCTATCTTCATTGCCAGACGTAAGACGAATCTTGTTTCTCACAGAGCATTTAGACTCTTGCTTTGTTGTGGATTAAGTATAACATTGTAGTAATTATTAACTATCCTTAGAACGAGTAAAGTAAACAATATTGTACATCGGTGAAGATTTGCAATGTGTATAAGCTGCACGATCAATTAGGCTCTTCCCGGCACCACAACAACTCGGGAGATCTGGGGCCGGATTCAGGAAGGTACTTAGGAAGGTTTTTCCTCTTAGCTAAGAGCGTTTTCCGTCTTAGCGCCTTCGTGGCGGCTACGTCCGTATTCAATTAACTACCCTAAGTGGAAAAACCTTCGTAAGTTCATTCCGGGATTTAAGTGTGGTTTCGACCACTCGTAGCTTTACGTAAACTGGATATAAGTCATTTTTTCTCTACTACATATAACACTGGGATCGATTTATGATATTGGAACATGACCAAAATATTATAGCTGGTGAATCTAGTGAAGAGGAATCCTTCGTGTTAGTTATATATGCATTCTCTGCTTGAAACTTGAAGTAAATATGTGTTTGATGATAGTAGAATTAGTTTTATAATAGCAAGATATTATACCGAATATCGCTTTGCATAACTGCCCGAAACGCTTTGCGTAATAGTGGCTTTAGGCATTGTATGTACTAGCTCTATCTATAAAGCCAACAAACTTTGTAAAATCTCTTTATGTATGTACCTTTACCTAAATAAAAATTATTATTATTATTATTATTATTATTACCAGTAGTTATTAAGTAAATAAACACTGATGAACATGAAATATGAGAGAAGGTGATGAGCCCTGCCTGATGGGATCATTTACTATCACCAAATGCCCCTGTTCACCTAGTAGTAAGGGTGTACCTTAGCTATACATACCCATTTCTAATTTATTTAGTTTGGTTTTATTTTGAAATTAAATCTGGGTGAGACATAAAATAAAAATATGCTGCACAAATGATGTTAGGTAAGGAGAAGGGTGAAAATGTCAAAAACTTTATTCATTGAATACTTAAAGCTATAATTATGACTATATAGATTATTAAAAAAGAGAGAGGGAAGTAGGGGTCCAAGACCTCTTCCTGTTATACAATTTGGGTGTGGAACAAGTACAATACAATACAATACAATACAATTTTATTTAGGTAAGGTACATACAATAAATATTTACAAGGATTGTTTGACTTATAGGTATAGCTAGTACATACAATGCCTAAAGCCACTATTACGCAAAGCGTTTCGGGCATGATAAACTTAAATGACAAGCTTAATACTAATTGAGCATAATGAGTAGAATGAAAACAAGAAATGAAAACATAGATGAAAAAGCAGCACAAAGTAATTATCAAAAGAAGGCACCATGCCGGGAAGGCTATGTAGCAGTAAGGCAGTGAGGTGAGGCAGTTACTTATTTGAGAAATGCTTATTTTATTTACCTTATAAGCTGAGGCAACTTATTTTATTTGAGGAATACTCAGCTGATTCCTCTACATTTAGCATGGAACAAATTTGTGTCCAAGACCTCTTCCTGTTAATCAATTTGGCTGTGTGTAACCAAACTAGAAGTGCTCTACAAATCAAGGGACCCAGAATGTGGAATGACCTCCCGAATCATGTCAAAGGCTGTACCTCTCTCAACCAGTTTAAGAGTTAAACCAAGTACTGCCTAATTAACTCCATGTAACCTAACTTACCTCCTAAATGTCAACCCATGTCTTGCTATTTTTTAAACAACGCTGTTCACCAACATGTGCAATTGCTGATTTATGCTATGTTAACCCCCTTTTTGTATTTTTTATTCCTTCTTTCAACACAATTTATACCTAATCCCGATTACTATTAGTCTGTTTTAGTCTGTGTTTTTTCCCCCACACCTTGCCCGAAATGATTAGTGGCTTTAGGTATTGTATGTACTAGCTCTGTCTATAAATCCAACATTATGTTTGTAAATCAACTGTATGTACTTTTCCTGAATAAAATGTATTTATTATTTATTTTTTAATCAGTAAGTATTAAAAGAAGGCACCAAGCTGGGAAGGCTATGTAGCACCATTGTGTGTAACAATAAACCAAATTTTTTTTAACAAATAATGCACCTGTATGGGAAAACAAATCCTGTCAGCTGTAAAAATATTGATGCAGTTATTTAAATGAAAAATATAATGAAAGAAATATTACTGATTTATTTTTATCCCATCTTTTTGTACTGTATAGTATATCCAAGGAAGTGAAAAATTGAGACATAATGCACAATTTAATGAATGATTAGCATGGATTAGCAGTTCAAAAGAAATATGACTTGTATTACATATCAACATGAGATCTTAATGATCCATGGTCAACATGATTTAATAAGGATAATACAGTACTGTATTTGTAATAATACAAACTATAATTTAAAATCTTTATTACTGATTTTTTTTGTTAAGAAGATCAGGTATACACAGCAATGTGCTGCTACCCTATTCTATATGGAATATTACACAGTGTAGATAAAAAACTAGCTATAAGTTTATCTAATACTCCCATCTCAAAGGATGGTTAGACATACTGTACATGGAATCAATTTAGAAAATACCAGCCTCAATACAAAAAACAAATCAACTCTTACTAAACAACTCTAAGCAATTTTCACAAGAGGTAAGCACTGAATCATGGAAACATTATATTATATTACTCTTACCAGTTTCTACAAAACTCCTCTCAAACAATGTATTTTTAAACATGTTTAGGTATTCACAGCAAAGTGCTGCTTCCCTATTCTGTATAAAGGACCACACAGTGTAGATCAAAAACCAGCTACAAGCTCACCCAACATCCTCACCTCACAGGATGGCCAGTCATACATGGAATTAGGAGAGAACAAAATACTTAATGCTGATCTATTAGCCTCCACTGGCAAAATCTGGGTGCAGCACAAGAATATCTTCCAATATTCCTGAGTGTATGAAGTAATTACAGAGCTCAAAATACCTCATACCATTTGGTATGAAGTCACTGATAACAGGACAATCACAGATATAGTGTTGGAGAGTATGTTCTCTCAAGTAGGACTGAAAACAGATGTTTTTTTTTTCCACCAAGAGGGCTATAAACCTATGGAACCGCCTACCCGCTGAGGCCGTAAATGCCAAATTCCAGCTAAAAAATATCATTAAGACAATTGGCGGGCCCTTTAACAAGCCGCCGGCTTTCTGTCCTCGTCGAGGCCACTAGATAGTTAGTGGTCCTTGGGTAAATTCAGTAAATATATACAATAATTGTCAGCGCATCTTCCGAGCAACAAGGACAGCTACACAGTATCTCTTAGAATTACGTAGGTAAACAACAAATGTAACATATTTGTTTACTACAATGTCGGTGCTGGCTGTAGAAGTTGAAAAAACATTGTTTTACTTCGAAATATACTAATTTTATAAGAACATTCGACGTAAATAGGAGGCAGTAAAGCTCCGATAAGCCAGCGCTAAATCTTTAATATGAAGAATGTTGCTGCTCTCTGATTGGCCAAACGAAACACAGTAGTGACCTCTATCGGCACGCAGGTGAACCAACAATTTTCTTCCTAAGTATACCTTATTGAATTGCACCTAAGCATCTTCTTAGGGCGCACTTAGGAACCTTCGTAGCAAACCCACTTACGAAGAAATACACAGAGCTTCCTGAATCTAGGTCCTGGACTGGACGCTGGATGCATTCTTCTCTGGCTGGCGGCGTGGTGTCCACAACTCAGCTGTGTTGCTCTGTATCCCTCTCCTCTCCCTCCTCTTCCCTTACCTTATCCTGTGTCTAGTTTACAAAGCTAAGTTTAGTGCGGTATTCTCGTTTTCTGGCATAAGGTGTAGTAATGGTTTAGGGTATCGCTAGTGTTTATATTGCTAATTTACTCTAACGGGGCTCAGTGGAACCACGTGTTTCTCCAGTGGTACCAAGCTACCTAGAGTCCTTGCTAGTGTCCCTTGCCTAGTAGACTTTACCCTAGCTTGTCCCAAGTGTAAGCCTTGTATCCTGCCTACGTGGACCAAGGTAGTTAACGTAAGATAGTGTGGTAAAGTAATTATTGTTATTGTGGTGAATGTATATGGGGGGTTGTTAAGAGGGTTTAATAAATAAGTTAGTTTTTGAGGTGTATCCATTACTCCTGTTGTAGTGGCGTAATTAATTGTATCCCAGACGACAGATCTGTTCTAAAACCTTAAAGTAGAAACAGGAACCTATATGTTCCTTGGGGGCCGGGCCTAATTGTGTCACTACCCTGTTACACCCTGATTCTAACTGCTGACCCTGCTCTATAATACTAGATCCCCCATAGCAGCACGCAAGTTTATAACACATATCAAACTTACATTTCTGTTAAAATATATTTTCTTAGTTACTTTACCTTAAAACTGTTCTTTGAACAACACTGCATAAACCTACCTAACCTATCCTCCCCACCTAATGTTACTTAATTACCTAACATAACGTTTCTAAACCTAACCTAGCTAACCAAACCTAACCTAACCTAACTTACCTATCCTAACTTAACTAACCTAACATAACCTAACTTGCATAACCTAACCTAACTTAACCTAACATAACCTAACTTACCTAACCTAACCTAACTTACTTAACCCAGCTTACATAACTTAACCTAACTAACCAAACCTAACCTAACTTAACTTAATTCAACCTAACTTAACCTAACCTAACCTAATTTAACCTATCTTACCCAACCTAACCTAACCTAACTTAACCTAATCTAACTTACCTAACCTAACTTACCTAACCTAACTTACCTAACCTAGCTAACCTAACCTAGCCTAACTAACCAAACCTAACTTAACTTTCATAACCTAACTTACCTAACCAAACTTAACCTAATGTAACCTAACCAAACCTAACCTAACCAAACCTAACCTAACCAAACCTAACCTAACCAAACCTAACCTAACCAAACCTAACCTAAGTAAGTAATTATCAAAAAAAGGCACCAAACCGGGAAGGCTATGTAGCACCATCAAATACGCAAAATAATCAGAGGGCGCTAAATATCACCAAGGATGCCAATACGAGAACAAAAACGCATAAGGCGAACGATATCAAAAGTATCCGAGTCACCAAGAATTCTATCGAGGGACAGGTGACCGCGAGGGGCGGTCGGAAAGCAAGACACACGCTCGTCCTGGAAGTCAGGACATTCAAGGACATGCATGACCGTAAGAGGGACAATGCAACTAGGACAATAAGGAGCAGGGCGGCGCTCTATCAAGTGACCATGGGTTAAGCGAGTATGGCCAATACGCAACCTCGCCAGAGCTGTTTCCCACCGCCGGTTACGGTGGAAGGAGGACGGCCACGAGGAAACACAACATTTAAGAGTACGTAGCTTGTGACCAGTAACAGACAACCAAGAAGCCTGCCAACGGGTAAAGACTGAGGAATGGATAACCGGGTAAAAGTCGGAATACAGAATGCCTTTACGAGAGATGGGACAAGAGCGGACAGCTTCCTTGGCGGCAGCATCCGCACGCTCATTTAAAGACACACCAATATGGCTGGGAACCCAACAAAACTCAACCGACTTAAATTTACTGTGAACGAGAAACAGCCAATGCTGGATCTCGACAACTACTGGATGAACCGGATTAAAGGACCCGAGAGCCATGAGGGCACTACGAGAGTCAACAACAACTACAAAGGAAGACTGACAATGAGAAAGCAGGAGACGAAGAGCATAGAGAATAGCATAAAGTTCTGCTGTAAAGATGCTAGTCTCCGGAGGCAAGCGACACATATAAGTGCGATCAGGAAAAACAACGGAGGAGCCAACACCGTCCGCTGACTTAGACCCATCGGTGAAGACAGAAACGGAGCGGGAGTGAGAAGAAAAGTGCTCGAGGAAAAGGCGTTTTAGAACCGTAGGAGGGGTAAAAGCTTTAGTGATACGGGTCAAGGATGTACAAAACCGCGGAAGAGGGACCCTCCACGGGGGCAAAGAAGGAACAACACGAGGAGAAACATCAGAAATACGAACGGAAAGAGAATTCTGTAGGCGAGATAACCGGACAGAAAGAGGGAGGTGGTGAAGAGGAACAGGAACCGCAGGAGGGGTAAAAGTTAAAGCACGACAGAGGCGAGAGGAAGGATGTTGCAAGGACCGCGGAAGATAGCGAAGACAGTAGCGATCACGGCGGTCCTGGAGAGACAGGAAGCCAGTGTCAACATACAAGCTAAAGATGGGAGTCGAACGAAAGGCACCAGAACTGAGGCGCAACCCAGTATGGTGCAAAGCATCAAGACGGCGAAGAGTAGAAGGAGAAGCAGACGAGTAAGCAGGGCAACCATAATCGAGCTTAGACAGGACGAGAGAGGAATGTAAAGCAAGGAGAGTGCGCCTATCTGCCCCCCAAGAAGTATGGGACAAGACCCGAAGGAGGGTAAGGGCCTTAGAGCACTCAACGCGGAGGTAAGAGATATGGGGAGACCAAGACAAACGAGTGTCAAGGAATAACCCCAAAAGCTTCGCGGAATCTTTGTATTCAAGGGGATGACCATAAAGGGACAAAGAGGGACGAAGAACAACCCGTTTCCGCGTAAAGGTCATTTATTTATTTATTTATTTATGCATATACAAGAATGTACATAAGGAATGTGAGGATACAATTATGGTAATTACAGTCTTGTAAAGCCACTAGCACGCGCAGCGTTTCGGGCAGGTCCTTAATCTAAGAAAATTTTAAGGAGGTAAATACTTGCAAAATTTATAGACAAAAAAATGATAACAGATTACATGGAATGAAAAAAAAAAAAAAAAGATGAGAGAAAATTATAGGTACAGTATATTAAAGCACATAGGTAGCTATGATTGATTGCAATGACAGCTTAAAATGGTAGTTGACAACAAATTGGTAGGCACAATACAGCAGAAACAATATAAGATTGATTGCAATGACAGCTTGAATGGTAGTTGACAAAAATTGGTAGTCACAATACAGCATATGGCTAGCACATAAAAGAAGACAGCAATGAACACAATGATAAGGTTTGATATTACATAAAAATTAGGAGATTGGGTACCACTAGGTACAGAGCAAATTTAAAGCTCAGTGTAGGAAACTAAATAGATGAAGTTAGGTACTTTTTGGTTTTGCTTTTAAATAAGGCAAAAGTTTTACAGTTTTTCAATTCACTAGGGAGTGAGTTCCATAGACTAGGTCCCTTAATTTGCATAGAGTGTTTACACAGATTAAGTTTGACCCTGGGGATATCAAAGAGATATTTATTTCTGGTGTGGTGATAATGGGTCCTATTACATCTGTCCAGGGAGAGTTTCAGAGCATGGTTTGCATTTAAGAACAGGGTTTTATAAATGTAGTTGACACAAGAGAATGTGTGGAGGGAGTTAATATTTAGCAAGTTTAGAGATTTAAATAAGGGAGCTGAGTGTTGTCTGAAAGCAGAGTTAGTTATTATTCTGATAGCAGATTTTTGCTGTGTGATGATGGGCTTAAGGTGGTTTGCAGTGGTAGACCCCCATGCACAGATACCATAATTAAGATAGGGGTAGATTAGTGCATAATATAGTGAGAGGAGAGCAGAGTTAGGAACATAATATCTGATTTTGGAGAGTATACCAACTGTCTTAGAGACTTTCTTAGTTATGTGTTGAATGTGGGTGCTGAAGTTGAGTCTCTTGTCTAGGAATAGGCCAAGAAACTTGCCATCATTTTTATTACTGATGTTAATGTTGTCTATCTGTAGCTGAATTGCATTTGATGATTTGCTTCCAAATAAGATGTAGTAAGTCTTTTCGATGTTTAATGTTAGTTTGTTCGTTGACATCCATAAGTGGACTTTTTTTAATTCATTATTCACAACATTATTTAGTGTATGTGGGTTGAGGTTTGAGTAGATAAGGGTAGTATCGTCAGCAAACAATATAGGTTTGAGAATATTAGAGACATTAGGCAGATCGTTTATATATATAAGAAATAGAAGAGGTCCTAAGATGCTGCCCTGTGGCACTCCAACGGTAATTGGTAGAGTGGAAGAAGTTGTATCATTGATGGTTACATATTGGTGTCTGTCACTAAGATAGGATCGGATGTAGTCAAGGGCAAGGCCTCGGATTCCATAATGCTGGAGTTTAAGTAAGAGGTAGTTGTGATTAACAGTATCAAAGGCTTTTCTTAGGTCAATGAAGAGTCCAATCGGAAACTCATTTTTGTCAAGGGCTGAGTAGATAATGTCAAGGAGACTAATGATTGCATCATTGGTGCTCTTTTGGGACCGGAAGCCAAACTGGCAGGGGCTGAGTATGTCGAATTTTACGAGGTAGGAATAGAGCTGTTTGTAAATAATTTTTTCAAATATTTTTGATAGAATGGGTAGATTTGATATTGGTCTATAATTGTTTATGTCCGCCGGATTGCCTCCTTTATGGACTGGCGTTACTCTTGCTTTTTTGAGGATATCAGGGAAGGTGTGACACTCTATAGATTTGTTGAACAGTAGTGCTATGGGTGGGGCAAGGGCATGGGAGGCTCTCTTGTACACAATGGACGGAATTTCACTGGTGTTCCCTGCCTTGGTTTTTAGAGAGTGTATGATGGACACAACATCTGCCGGGCTGATTGGTGAAAGGAGAAGAGAGTTTGGATAGCTGCCTGAGAGATATGTGTTAATATGTGTCTGAGTCTGTGGGATTTTACTGGCAAGATTAGCACCAACCGATGAAAAGAAACTATTAAATTCATTTGCCATTTCTAAATCAGTTGACGGTATATCCCCATCCTTGTAGAGTTTTATTTGGTTATGTGAGTGTTGTTTAGTTCCTAGGATACTAGAGATAGTTTTCCAAGTGTTTTTCATGTTGCCTTTTGCTTCATTGAATCTATTCACATAATATGCAAGTTTTGCCTTTCTTATGATACTGGTAAGCATTGAAGTAGAGAACTTGAAGCCATGATCTGTGGCCCAAGACGACACGGCATCAATTGCAAGTTGAAGCCGGCGTTGAAGGAGAGGCGAATCATCACCCTGACAACAAAGGGTAAGATCATCGACATAGAGAGCGGAGAAGACACCAGAAGGAAGAGAGGAAAGAAGACCATTGAGGGCAACCAGAAAAAGAGTAGTGCTCAGAACACTACCCTGGGGCACACCTTCGTATTGCTGAAAAGAGGGAGAGAGAGCAGTACCAAGGCGCACCCGAAAGGATCGACGAGAGAGGAAGCTGCGGAGAAAGAGAGGGAGATGACCACGAAGGCCAAAAGAATGAAGTTGAGATAGGATATGATAACGCCAAGTGGTGTCGTAAGCCTTTTCCAGGTCAAAAAGGACGGCAACAATGGAGGTCTTCGCAGCAAAAGCATTACGAATATAGATCTCCAAGTTCACCAGGACATCTGTCGTGCTGCGGCACTTGCGGAAACCAAATTGAGAAGGGGAGAGGAGGTGATGGTGTTCCAGGAACCACATCAGACGAACGTTAACCATACGTTCAAAGAGTTTGCAGACACAACTTGTGAGAGCAATAGGGCGAAAGTCCTTAGGAGAAGTACCCAGAGACCCCGGTTTGCGAACAGGGAGGACAACGGCATCGAGCCAGTCTTCAGGGACTGACGACGACTCCCAGATCCGATTATACAGACTCAGTAAATACTGAGACGTGCTCGGAGGGAGATGGCGAAGCATCTCATAATGAATACCATCGGAGCCCGCCGCCGTAGAACCCCAGAGGGCCAGGGCAGAACGAAGTTCAGAGAGAGAGAAGGGATCATTATAGGGAAGCTGAAGATGAGTGCAGAAATCTAAAGGACGAGACTCAAGGACAGGTTTACGAAGAAGGAAAGATTGGGAAAGATGAAGACCAGAGCTAACAGAAGAAAAGTGGGAACCCAGTTCGGAAGCGACCTGCAACGGGTCCGCCACAAGAGTATCATGGAGGTGAAGGACCGGTGAAACATCGGGAACGAACTTACCCGCTATCTTGCGGATACACTTCCAGATCTGGGCCAGAGGGGTTTCGGACGTAATTGTTGAGACATAAGATGCCCAACATTCACGTTTAGCCGTACGGATGGCCCTACGGGCCACCGCACTCGCTTTCCGAAAGAAAAGAAAAGAATCGGTCGTCTGCCTACGGCGGTGCCTCTTCCAGGCTGCACGCTTACAGCGAACAGCCCGAGCACAGTCCGCATTCCACCAGGGAACGCACTTCCGTGGACCCCGGGAGGAAGAGTGAGGGATAGAGCGGAGGGCAGCGTTGAAGACAGTGTCATGAAAAAGGAGGAGAGCGCGAGAGAGAGGCAGAAGGGAGAGGTCAGAGAGAGTAGCACTGAGGGAAAATAGGGTCCAGTCCGCCTTAGCAAACTGCCACCTAGGGAAAGAGAGGGAAGGGCGAAAAGAGAAAAAGGAAACAAGGATGGGGAAATGATCACTTCCATGGAGGTCATCAAGAACCTGCCACGTGAAATCTAAGTAAAGAAAAGAAGAGCAGAGAGAAAGATCAAGACAAGAAAGGGTGCGAGTCCGAGAGTCCAAATGAGTGGGCTCACCAGAATTCAGAAGAGACAGGGAAGAAGAGAGGAGAAACGGCTCAAGAGGGCGACCCCGGGTATTCGTCAGAACGTCACCCCAAAGAGAATGACGACAATTGAAGTCACCCAGCAGGAGCACAGGCTCCGGCAAGGAGTCTAGGAGGTGTTTCAAATCAGGAAGAGAAAGCGGGACACTCGGGGGGAGATAAATGGAACAAACAGTGTACCATTTCCCCACAAAGACACGAGCAGCAGAACAATGGAGAGGTGAAGGAAAAAGTAAAGGAACAAAGGGAACATCAGTACGAATCAAAAGAGCAGAAGAATTAGAAGCCCCAGCAACAGCTGGGGGGGGGAGAGAAAGGAATAGCCACGAAAACGACCAGGACGAGCACCAAGCATCGGCTCCTGGAGACAGACACAAAGGGGCGAAAACCGCGAAATCAGAAGTTGGAGTTCGAGGAAATTAGCGCAATAACCTCGAACGTTCCATTGAAGAATGGACAACGACGAGAAGAGAAAGGACAAAAACAGAGAACAAGGAAGAAACAAAGGCGAAAGAGCAACAGAGCACGTTAAAGAATATCAGGGTCGGGATCAGGGTCAGCAAAGTCAGGGTTAGGGGGCATGGGTAAACTGAGCAAAGACGGAGGGAAGGAAACGGAAGAACAGATCAGAGGTAGGCGGGCGGGGTCCGGAGGAGGAGGAGGAGGAAGAGGAGGAGACAACGGAGAGGAGCAGGCAAGGACAGCAGCAGGAAGAGGAGGGGTAGAAAGAGGGGAGCGTACCTCAGCAAGGGCAGCAACTGAGAGGGAAGCGGGGGCTAAAGAAACCTCCATAGCAGGAACAGGGGGCGCAACCACCGAAATGGGAGGGGAAGGAGCGAGAGAGGCAGAAGTAGGGGCCGAGGAAGAAAGCAAAACCTTCTTACCCGCCGGGGAAGAGGAAGGAGAGGAGCCAGGTTTACGCTTCTGACGTAAAGAGACAGGTGTTCCAGCAACCACGTACTGGGCAACGGATTCTAGCGTCTCAACAGGAGAAGCTGAACGAGAGCACACATGACGGCCGTTTGGAGAGCGATGGACATCAGCCCGCACCGACAGGCGGCGGGGAGAGTCAAGAGACGGAGGGGAAGGATGGGAAGGAGGAACGGAGGGAGACGAGGAAGAAGACACAGGAAACACGACAGACCGGGTAGAAGGAAGGGGAACCCCAGACAGAGGACCAGGAGGAGGATCCTTCGGGAGAGAACCCAAAGGAACAGAGGAGGGGGCAGTGGGCGCATCAGGGTCCAAGGCCCGGAAACGGTTGCGAGTCTGAGGAAGGCGGGAAGGACGAGGAGAGGAAGAGCGCAACACGCGAGCATAAGAGACATTAGCATAAGGCGGGAGCCGGCGAACCTGGCGCCTCGCCTCAGGAAAAGATAAACGCTCCCGGTGCTTCAGGTTGAGGACGGCTGCCTCAAGCTTGTAATGGACACACGCACGGGAGAAGGTAGGATGGGCCTCACCACAGTTGAGGCAGCGAGCATGGGGAGAAGTGCACTCCGACTTAGAGTGACCTTCGCCACCACACAAAGGACAGAGAGAGACAGTCTCAGAGCAGCGGAGGGCACCATGCCCAAACCTCCAGCACTTGTTACAGAGCCGAGGAGAAGGAATGTACTCCTGGACAGAGCACCTGGCACCAGCAAGAATGACAGAGGGTGGAAGGGTCCTACCATCAAAGGTAATCTTCACAACCCGGAGGGGTTGACGACGACTACCACGAGGGGGACGAGTAAACGTGTCCACCTGGAGAATAGAATGGCCCTGGGCAGCAAGGATATGTCGAATATCGTCGTGGCAGTCGCGCAGGTCCCGAACACCGGTCGCAACATGGGGCGGGAGCAAAATAGTGCCAACACTGGCATTCAACTGAGCGTTCTTCGAGACCCGAACAGGGGTCAAAATATCATAGCATTGCATTTGCAGGGTTGAAGTCTGTTGTCGAAATATCATAGCATTGCATTGAAGTCTGTTGTTTAAATATCATAGCATAGCATTTAACAGGGTTCAAGGTCTGTTGTAAAAAATATCATAGCATTGCATTTAGCAATGCATGTGAATGAATGAATGTGAATGAATGGTAATCAGATCAACAAAAAGAAACAATGAAAGAAAACTTTCCCAAAAGAAAGTATGATCCCAAGTCGTTCCATGCCTATACTGAACTGTATAAGAAGTAAAACCAAAACAAAGTACTTGGTAGAACAGATAAAAGATGAGACTAACCAAGTTATAATGGACGATAAAGGGGCAGCAAACTCATAGAATGAATCTTACTGGAAATCCTACTAGAAATCATTCTAAAAATGCAGTCTGTTGTGGAAAATCATACCATTGCATTTAGCAGGGTTGAAGTCTGTTGCCGAAATATCATAGCATTGCATTTGCAGGGTTGAAGTCTGTTGCCGAAATATCATAGCATTGCATTTGCAGGGTTGAAGTCTATTGTTGAAATATCATAGCAATGCATTCAGGTCTGTTGTCGAAATATCATAGCACAGCATTTAACAGGGTTCAAGGCTGTTGTAAAAAATATCATAGCATTGCATTTAGCAGCGTTGAATTATGTAGAAATCCTACAAGGAATCCCACTAGATATCTTACTATAGATCCAACTAGAAATCATACTAGGAATCCCCTAGAAATCCCACTAGAAATCCAACTAGAAATCATTCTAGAAATCCTACTAGAAATCACCTAGAAATCCTATTAGAAATCGTAATAGGAATTATCTAGAAATCCTACTAGAAATCATCCTAGAAATGCTACTAGAAATCACCTAGAAATCCAACTTGGTTCCTACTAGGAATCCCCAAGAAATCCTACTGGAAATCACCTAGAAATTCTACTAAAATCCTACTGGAAATCCTACTAAAAATTCTACTAGGATTCCTCAATAAATCCCACTAGAAATCACCTAGGAATCCTACTAGGAATCTTACTATAAATCCTACTAGGAATCCCCTAGAAATCCTACTACAAGTTATCCTAGAAATCCTACTAGAAATCGCCTATAAAATCCTACTAGAAATCCTATAAGGTATCCTACTAGAAATTCTAATTGGAAGCACCTAGAAATCATATTAGTAATCACATAGGAATCCTACTAGGAATCCCCTAGAAACCCTACTGGGAATCCAACTAGAAATCTTACTAGAAATTCCCCTAAAATCCTATTAAAAATCCTAGAAATCCTACTAGATATCAACTAGAAATCCTACTAGAAATCACCTATAAATCCTACTAGAAATCACCTATAAATCCTACTAGAAATCACCTTTAAATCCTACTAGAAATCCTAGTAGGATCATATTAGTAATCACATAGGAATCCTACTAGGAATCCCCTAGAAACCCTACTGGGAATCCAACTAGAAATCTTACTAGAAATTCCCCTAAAATCCTATTAAAAATCCTAGAAATCCTACTAGATATCAACTAGAAATCCTACTAGAAATCACCTATAAATCCTACTAGAAATCAACTTTAAATCCTACTAGAAATTCTATTATAAATCCTACTAGGAATCCCCTAGAATTAGTACTAGAAATACTACTTGGAATCCCACTAGAAATCTTACTGGAAATCCCACTACAAATTATCCTAGAAACGCAGTTTGTTGTGGAAATATCATACCATTGCATTTAGCAGGTTTGAAGTCTGTTGCCGAAACATCATAGCATTGCATTTGCAGGGTTGAAGTCTGTTGTCAAAATATCATAGCATTGCATTTGCAGGGTTGAAGTCTGTTGTCGAAATATCATAGCATTGCATTGAAGTCTGTTGTTTAAATATCATAGCATAGCATTTAACAGGGTTCAAGGTCTGTTGTAAAAAATATCATAGCATTGCATTTAGCAATGCATGTGAATGAATGAATGCGAATGAATGGTAATCAGATCAACAAAAAGAAACAATGAAAGAAAACTTTCCCAAAAGAAAGTATGATCCCAAGTCGTTCCATGCCTATACTGAACTGTATAAGAAGTAAAACCAAAACAGAGTACTTGGTAGAACAGATAAAAGATGAGACTAACCAAGTTATAATGGACGATAAAGGGGCAGCAAACTCATAGAATGAATCTTACTGGAAATCCTACTAGAAATCATCCTAAAAATGCAGTCTGTTGTGGAAAATCATACCATTAATTGCATTTAGCAGGGTTGAAGTCTGTTGCCGAAATATCATAGCATTGCATTTGCAGGGTTGAAGTCTGTTGCCGAAATATCATAGCATTGCATTTCCAGGGTTGAAGTCTGTTGTTGAAATATCATAGCAATGCATTCAGGTCTGTTGTCGAAATATCATAGCACAGCATTTAACAGGGTTCAAGGCTGTTGTAAAAAATATCATAGCATTGCATTTAGCAGCGTTGAATTATGTAGAAATCCTACTAGAAATCCTACAAGGAATCCCACTAGATATCTTACTATAGATCCAACTAGAAATCATACTAGGAATCCCCTAGAAATCCCACTAGAAATCTTACTAGAAATCCAACTAGAAATCATTCTAGAAATCCTACTAGAAATCACATAGAAATCCTACTAGAAATCCTATTAGAAATCGTAATAGGAATTATCTAGAAATCCTACTAGAAATCATCCTAGAAATGCTACTAGAAATCACCTAGAAATCCTACTTGGTTCCTACTAGGAATCCCCAAGAAATCCTACTGGAAATCACCTAGAAATTCTACTAAAATCCTACTGGAAATCCTACTAAAAATTCTACTAGGATTCCTCAATAAATCCCACTAGAAATCACCTAGAAATCCTACTAGGAATCTTACTATAAATCCTACTAGGAATCCCCTATAAATCCTACTACAAGTTTTCCTAGAAATCCTACTAGAAATCGCCTATAAAATCCTACTAGAAATCCTATAAGGTATCCTACTAGAAATTCTAATAGGAAGCACCTAGAAATCATATTAGTAATCACCCAGAAATCCTACTAGGAATCCCCTAGAAACCCTACTGGGAATCCAACTAGAAATCTTACTAGAAATTCCTCTAAAATCCTATTAAAAATCCTAGAAATCCTACTAGATATCAACTAGAAATCCTACTAGAAATCACCTATAAATCCTACTAGAAACCACCTATAAATCCTACTAGAAATTCTATTATAAATCCTACTAGGAATCCCCTAGAAATCCTACTAGAAATACTACTTGGAATCCCACTAGAAATCTTACTGGAAATCCCACTACAAATTATCCTAGAAACGCAGTTTGTTGTGGAAATATCATACCATTGCATTTAGCAGGTTTGAAGTCTGTTGCCGAAATATCATAGCATTGCATTTGCAGGGTTGAGGTCTGTTGTCAAAATATCATAGCATTGCATTTGCAGGGTTGAAGTCTGTTGTCGAAATATCATAGCATTGCATTGAAGTCTGTTGTTTAAATATCATAGCATAGCATTTAACAGGGTTCAAGGTCTGTTGTAAAAAATATCATAGCATTGCATTTAGCAATGCATGTGAATGAATGAATGTGAATGAATGGTAATCAGATCAACAAAAAGAAACAATGAAAGAAAACTTTCCCAAAAGAAAGTATGATCCCAAGTCGTTCCATGCCTATACTGAACTGTATAAGAAGTAAAACCAAAACAAAGTACTTGGTAGAACAGATAAAAGATGAGACTAACCAAGTTATAATGGACGATAAAGGGGCAGCAAACTCATAGAATGAATCTTACTGGAAATCCTACTAGAAATCATCCTAAAAATGCAGTCTGTTGTGGAAAATCATAGCATTGCATTTGCAGGGTTGAAGTCTGTTGTTGAAATATCATAGCAATGCATTCAGGTCTGTTGTCGAAATATCATAGCACAGCATTTAACAGGGTTCAAGGCTGTTGTAAAAAATATCATAGCATTGCATTTAGCAGCGTTGAATTATGTAGAAATCCTACTAGAAATCCTACAAGGAATCCCACTAGATATCTTACTATAGATCCAACTAGAAATCATACTAGGAATCCCCTAGAAATCCCACTAGAAATCTTACTAGAAATCCAACTAGAAATCATTCTAGAAATCCTACTAGAAATCATCTAGAAATCCTATTAGAAATCGTAATAGGAATTATCTAGAAATCCTACTAGAAATCATCCTAGAAATGCTACTAGAAATCACCTAGAAATCCTACTTGGTTCCTACTAGGAATCCCCAAGAAATCCTACTGGAAATCACCTAGAAATTCTACTAAAATCCTACTGGAAATCCTACTAAAATCCTACTGGAAATCCTACTAAAAATTCTTCTAGGATTCCTCGATAAATCCCACTAGAAATCACCTAGAAATCCTACTAGGAATCTTACTATAAATCCTACTAGGAATCTTACTATAAATCCTACTAGGAATCTTACTATAAATCCTACTAGGAATCCCCTCGAAATCCTACTACAAGTTAGCCTAGAAATCCTACTAGAAATCGTCTATAAAATCCTACTAGAAATCCTATAAGGTATCCTACTAGAAATTCTAATATGAAGCGCCTAGAAATCATATTAGTAATCACCTAGAAATCCTACTAGGAATCCCCTAGAAACCCTACTGGGAATCCAACTAGAAATCTTACTAGAAATTCCCCTAAAATCCTACTAGATATCAACTAGAAATCCTACTAGAAATCACCTATAAATCCTACTAGAAATCACCTATAAATCCTACTAGAAATTCTATTATAAATCCTACTAGGAATCCCCTAGAAATACTACTTGGAATCCCACTAGAAATCTTACTGGAAATCCCACTACAAATTATCCTAGAAACGCAGTTTGTTGTGGAAATATCATACCATTGCATTTAGCAGGTTTGAAGTCTGTTGCCGAAATATCATAGCATTGCATTTGCAGGGTTGAAGTCTGTTGTCAAAATATCATAGCATTGCATTTGCAGGGTTGAAGTCTGTTGTCGAAATATCATAGCATTGCATTGAAGTCTGTTGTTTAAATATCATAGCATAGCATTTAACAGGGTTCAAGGTCTGTTGTAAAAAATATCATAGCATTGCATTTAGCAATGCATGTGAATGAATGAATGAGTTGAATGTGGTCGAAATATCATAGCATTGCTTTTTGCAGGGTTTAAGACTGTTGTCGAAATATCATAGCATTGAATTTGGCAAGAGTGAAGTGTCTGTTGTTGAAATATCATAACATTGCATTTAGCAGGGTTGAAGTCTGTTGTCGAAATGTTAGCTATGCACATAGCATTGTTGATGTCTGTCGTCAAAATATCATAGCATTGCATTTATAAGGGTTAAAGTCTGCTGTCAAAATATCATTGGGTTTCCCAATTCGTCTTGTGTTACACTAGGCTGGGTTTCCCAGTCCCATATTTCTTCGACCTAGTACTTATCTTTCCTCCACCCCCATGTTAAGTCCCTTGTTTGCCTTTTGCTCTGTGGTTAGCTTCAGGGAGCCTCCCAGAAAACCAGCATATGAATATAATGAAACGCCTCATTCTGGTGGAACTTGGTAGCTCCCAGACTCCTTCCCAACCATGCTCACCAGTACATCAGTTTGTGGTGTTTCAGCTCTGTACTGACTGGTAGCCAGCTGCTAGTTGGGAGTTACAGGTTAGGTACCTGATCCCATACCTGATCAACCAGGCTGTGACTCATACGTCAGGCTGCGAGCAGCCGCGTCTAACAGCCTGGTTGATCAGTCCAGCAACCAGGAGGCCTGGTCGACGACCGGGCCGCGGGGACACTAAGCCCCGGAAGCACCTCAAGGTAGCCTCAAGGTAGGTTAGGTTAAAAATTAAACATTAGTTGTTCCTAACCATACTGATGTTGCCTCTTAATAATCTTGCGGAAGCGCTCAGCTAAGTGACTATTTGAGTTCGTTCTATCTCCCAGAAACAAATTCCTTACTCAGATTTCTACTATAGTTCATAATGCTACTTGTTACTGTTAGCTACAGTATTCCAAATAATGTTAAACGGGACCCTCCTTCTACAATGGTAACAAGAAAGTTGGAATCTCTAGTTAGGGTTAATATTTAACTACACACACAATTGTCACATTCTGCCTTTTTTTTTTTTTTTTTTTTTAGGGGGGAGGGAGCTCTCGTATTGGCATCCTGAACAATATAAATTTCTGAATATCATGACGTGCTCAAATCTACCAGGTTTGGTGTCTTTTGATAATTACGATTTGGTCCTCTATATTTCTTAAAAATCTTAACGTCAATTTACTGTATCTTTTTGTGCGATTTTCAGACTCCATGTTAAGAGTAATATTTTATTTCATTGCTAGGAATAGAAGTGGAATATGGAACAGTGTATTTTTTATTATATATATAATAATATTAATACATCATTTACCAGGGGATTAACTACAAAGCTGACATGAAAAGCCAAGCACTGTTATCTCTTGCTAGTATGTCATAACTCCCTGATAAGCATATGAAAAAAGCATCTCCTTAATGACTTCTATAAAAACATTCTATAATACAAAAATATGTACAAAATACAAATAAAATGTACAGGAGTAGGTATATAGGACTTGCACAGCAGTTCTTCAGCATAAGTTTAGGGTCTTATACATTTCCCTAAACAAGAAGGTATACTACACGTGTTTCCTAAGAGATTAGGTGTGGAAGTTCGTAGCTATTCTTTCATTATTTCCATCCAGGTCTATACTCAAAATATGAACCAAGAGCCAAATTAGTATATTTGATATATGGCCCATTTAGCTTACTCTTCCATTAATGAAGAGCAACCAACTTTTGCCTACTGGTTAAAACTGAGTAAATAGAAAATTTAATTAGAATTAAAAACATATATAAATTATTGTGCCAAATTTTTAACTGCAATACAGGGTAATATTTAAATAATTCTTTTAGCTGTAAAAAAGACATAGGATGTGTTCATAAGGTTTGACAAAAAAAAAACAAAAAAAAAATTTGCCGAGAATGTTAATGAGTTGCTAATACTGGTCCTCTTCCTAGTTTTGATAAAAGCACCCCCCCCCCCCAAAAAAAAAAGAAATTTTGTTTACACAATCTTATTCAAAATATATTCATGCAAACATTTGCAAAGTGTACTTTTCCATGTATATGATCTGAAAAACAATGATATTGCTGGTAAGAATTTTTTTTTTGGCATTTAAAATTAAGATGCAGACGATGAATTACAATGTGGCTGAAGACATGATGACCAAACTACACACCAGAAGATGAGATGACGACGTTTTGGTCTGTCCTCTAAAATTATCAAGTACTGTACTGTACTGTAATGTGAGACTTGATAATGGTCCAGGACGGACCAAAACGTCGTCGTTTCTTCATCTTATGATGTGTGCTTTGGCCATTGTAAAATTAAAATATTTGTAGATATGTTATTAATATTGTTTCAGATTGTGATTGAGCCAAGCATTATCATGTAACAATGGATTTAAATATTGCAATGATACTTCACATTTTTTTTTTTTTTTATTTCAAAACAAATTTATTGGGAGTTAACCACCGCACTGCGCAAATTGCCTTGAGGGCCCCTAGATCAGGGGTGCACAGAGCGCCTCGAGGCGCTCGTAGGTATAGCGTAGGATTCAATACTCCCGTGGCTAAACAGGGCAATTCCATCATCAGCTTCTTCAGGGCTGTATCAGTAAACAGACCTCATTTTTTTTTTTTTTAAATTGTGGGCAACATTCCCGGGTGTGAGAGCCTCAGTACTGACTGAGCAACCAAGGCTGGCACATGCAGCATGAGCTAACAGCACTGCTGTTCAGTTTGTGACCATAGCATTGCCTAAAAATGTCAAAATATATATGTAACGGTATTATTTAGCCATGATAGTATTACAGAAGAGCCCGATTGTGATAAAGACTGTGTGCAATGTTAAAAAATCAGTGAACAAAATGATGTTCAAGATGTTCACAGCATTAGCCACAGCACACTGCCATTGTTTGGTCCATCTAAGAATCTTGAAACTACTTCTCATGTTTCTTTACAAAACAAACTTATGGAAAATTATTCATTTACAGGATTTAGTGGCCAGGATTCTAATAATAGCAAGATTGTGGTGATAATTAGTGCTGTGTGTAGTATGGGTGAGGAGGGAGGGAGGTAACATTAGCTGGCTGGTGTGTGGCAGCACTCTTGTTGTTTGGACTCACCATACCAGCTTAGTGGTTTGCAATGGTGAACACAAATGAAGATGCTTGTATATAACATGTGTATATATAGTGTAATAACAGCAAAAGGAGTATGTTGGGAGGAGCCTATTTGGTGAGGGAAGTAGCATCGTCTGCTGGCTGGTGTGTGACTTGTCATGCAGTGTATGGTGGCCACTATGCTGTTTGGACATAATACAAGCTTAATTATATACTTATGGTGAACAAAATATGTAGATACTTATATATATAACCTATGTATATAGTGTAATAACAGAAAAAACACCGATTGATCGTAGAACATAATATACATGCCCCATAATTTTGATCATAGCGATGTTCGACACATTGAACTATACAAATTCCACAATTTACACACATTTGAATAATATTACAGTAAAAAAATCAAAGAAACAAACAAATGAGAAACATCAAAATAATTGTGAAAAATTATATTCGCAGCAACTGCCGCCCCACGGGGTGGTGAGGTTGAGTGACGCAGAGTGCTTCATCGCTCGGTGCCCATAATGTGCTCAACTTCTCAGCTCCATAATGGCTGAAGTATGTCACATACTGTTTTTTTTTTTTTTTTTTTTTTTAGTTTCCCATGATCAGAGACAGCATTTTTAACATTACAAGAATAGAAAATAATTTTTTTGCAAAGAATTGATTTTTGGCGCACAGTGGGAATGTCCTATTTTAAGGCCGCACAGCATGGTGGTTAATGACATACACACACCCATATATATATATATATATATATATATATATATATATATATATATATATATATATATATATATATATATATATATATATATATATATATATATATATATATATATATATATATATATATATATATATATATATATATATATATATATATATATATATATATATATATATATATATATATATATATATATATATATATATATATATATATATATATATATATATATATATATATATATATATATATATATATATATATATATATATATATATATATATATATATATATATATATATATATATATATATATATATCATTGAATATGACCGCATATTCTGTATTTACTATCTTCTGCTTTAGGGCTTCTATCCCTCTATTTTCTTAGCATTAGGGCTTAGCTGAAAGAGGAGTTCTCCAAAACTCATTTTCGTAATTTCAAGGTGAAGAAAAAAGTGAATTACTATAGAATGTATTACACTTATTTATTGATGGAGGTTCGAAACATTGTGCAAATTGTATAAATAAGTGTAATACATTCTATAGTAATTCACTTCTTTTCTTCACCTTGAAATTACGAAAATGAGTTTTGGAGAACTCCTCTTTCAGCTAAGCCCTAATGCTAAGAAAATAGTTAGAGGGATAGAAGTCCTAAATCAGAAGATAGTAAATACAGAATATGCGGTCATATTCAATGAGACATTATAAATTATATATATATATATATATATATATATATATATATATATATATATATATATATATATATATATATATATATATATATATATATATATATATATAATTCTCTAATTTTTGTCAGTTTCATAATAAAATATAAAACTTCAGTATTTAGAACAATTGGTTAATGATATTGGAAGGATCATGATGTTGAATCACAGTGGCTGCAAAGCATTAGTCTAAATTTTCAGTTTTGTAGCTGAACAGATGAATTTGATGGTCTTAAATCTCCTATTAAAAACATTTTTATAGACATTAAACCATTTTTAAATGTAAATATTAAATTCTGCACAACAAACATCGGAAAACCAAGGACATTAAGCTGAAACTTACAATGCATTTTTCAGGTTGATTAATGCAAGCGCCTCTATAATGGAGCATACTAACTCACTAATAACTGTTTTAAATTGTTTGGTCACAGTAAAAAAATCATGACTTTATAGCTCATAACAGCTACATGCTTAAACAAAAAAGTGTTCCAAGAAGTAAATTTTAGTGGACCTTAGACTGTGTTTGCATAATTCAAGGTAAATGAACAAGCACTGACCAAGTGCTTGTTCCAAACAACATCAGCACCAATACACGAGTATGCCTTAAAAAAAAGCAGGTAGTTTGACAGTGACAGGCAATAGGTGAGAACAAGTCATTAAGAATGATGATAAAACATCTAGCATAGTGTTTTTTTATTTAATTATACATTTTTTTAATGGAAAGATGCCATGTCCTACTGCATATGCCATATCTTTTGTGGGTTGGGATGGTGTGGGGGTGCATCTCAGAAGGAGTGTTAACAGGAATATAGTCCCAAATGAAGGCATATACTGGGAAGTCAGAAGACTCATCTTCAACATCATTAACCAAAAAATTTATCATCGTGACGAGTCCAGAGTTAATGCAGCAAGACTGCAAAACTGAACACACTATTATTGAGCTGTTAGTACTTCATTGGCATAAACCATGCAATATGATAGAGTATAGGTTTGGAGTTTTTACATAAGATGATACAAGAACTATATTTCTGAAAAAGTTATGTGAAATACAATATCAAATTTAAAAATTATTTTAGCTCACCCCTGTAGTTTCTCTACACCAAACATAAGAATTTTTTTTTTAATAAACAATTCTCAACAATCAACTTCCTATCATTCTTGTCCCAGTCTCCCAAAATAAAGTCATTATATAGCTATCACCAGACTTGGATATGCTTGACCAGTGCACATAGCTTTTAAAATATGATATAACTAGAGAAGGAAAAATTGTGAAAAAGTGTAGTAGTAGTGACTTAGTGAACACAGTATAACTAGATTTGGACTCTGCCAAACAACATTATTCATGATTTATCTAGCATTAAAGCCAATGGCAAGTATTTGCAATCACTATTCATCTAGTATTTGGGGCAATGTCAGGCAATAGTGAACTAAATTGAGAATGAAGTACAGATGGTGGTATTGTTAAAGTGAGAAACTACTATTCTAGACAATACTTGAGGAATAGTGTCAGCAACTCCAAAACTAGATACAAAATATTACCTTTCTAATATATATATTACACTTCACAGAAGTGCAAAATTATTCCAGCACTGCTAAACAGAGGCTAGCAGGTGCCTGAACTGAGCTCAGGCAATGTGATACAAACACTATATATATATCTACTTGTAATAAAATCACGATAAAATCTTTGAGACATTTGGTCAGACATTATACATAGCCAAATGATGAAACATCAGGCCAAAAATACTTCTCTATATGAGATAAGAAGTGTTTGTGAAATGTGTTCATACAATATGCTTCCAACTGGTTCAGAAATGCACAGCCAGTCATAAAATGCATGATTATAAAATGACTTAACGCAGAAAACCAAATATGTGGGCAATAAAACTAGTTCATGTCTTTCAATATACACACACACACACACACACACACACACATTCATCATTTACACCAACACAACAATCACAGTACTGTACAAATCTATGTGATATTGTACATAAAAGGAAAATTACGCTTTAACTTGGAATAAAAGATGTACCATATATAAAATATTTGGGACTTCCTTTTACAGGAAGTGTTTTTGATCATTACCCCATAAAAATTAATTGGAACTTTCAATTCCGTATCATTAGTCTGATGTATGATTCTACAGAAGACTTATCTGAATAACAAGTTTTCATGGAAAAGTTACAACTTATGAATATTCACTATGTCTAACATGCGTTACAGTGTGCATGCTAGGTGAATATAGGAGTACAATGTATGATTCAGTAATGCAACACAAACCATAATGACATGATGCCAAATATTACAACAATGTTCTTAATTACCGTTAAGCGTATAAATTGTTACACTGATGATTTATGTCTCATACTGGGTATGTTAATCTAATTATAGCTTTGACACTAGTACTTTTATCAAACTCATGTATCTGCAACTAGTCACACAAAATAATTAATATATGTCTATTCCATTTTCATTTTTTCTACATAAAAATGGAAAATAAGCATTACTGACCCCATAAAAATTAGTATTTTGTTTTAACACATTTTTATGAAATGTACTTTTGATTTAAATAACAAATCCAGAATAACTTTTGTAACAAGATTTCAAACTTTAAAGGAAGTATTTTCAAGAGAAATATAATAAAATGCAGTATCCCTGCATGTATCTTTAAATAAAAGGTGTACATTCAACGACAAAAAAGTTAAAAACTATTAAATCCTACTACAATTGATTTCATCCTCAAAAAGAGATGGAGGGATCTTGAGTAAAATGTTGAGCACTTGCAGACCGATGTCAATTTTAGAGCAGATCATGAAAAAATATAATGTTTCAAATAGTAATGCAAAAAAGGCATTACTAGAATTAACATACTTTGTGATGTACTGTATTAAAACAAGATTAAACACTTCCACACCAAGCTTGTCACTATCAAATATGGTATATATCTATTTCCAACATCACTAATTGTTTTTATTTAGTACCCTTTCATGGGCACAAGACATTGTAATCCATAAAGCACATTATGTCTATTAAATAGGAATGTTTAACAGTTATTATACAGGGTCATTTCAATATATGAAGTAGGTACAAATCCTTCTTCAAAGACAGAAGTTCGCCTGACTCTCGTCCATCCATCCCCTTGATCTAACTCTATTACGCTTAATTCCTCACCTTCAGTCATGTTCATGCTGCCTTCACTAGTGCCTGCAATAATAAATAAGACATTTAAGGTCACTAAACAAGCTTTTAATCCTCAAGTCTTTTCTCCATATCATATAAGCCACCTCATCAAAAACTATTTCAGAAAATGTGATACCATATTATCTTCTCTCACATTTCAAATTACCATTAACATAAAAAACCAGCATTGAATGTAATAAAACCCCAGTTTCTGGGTGAGCCCCGGAGGCTCCCTGGAGCTATAGACTGATATACGCTATATTAGTCTGGGGCTTCAGTCAATGAAGTCCTGCCTACCCAAGACTAGAGCCGGAATCTGGCCCCCTTAGAGAGCAATGGCTTAACCCTTAAATGGCACAAAACATACATACCTTATATGACTGGATATAACATCAGTTACTCAAACTTGCACAAACACTTTCCAATTTTTTGCGCATAATCAACTAGGAAATGATCTAACTTTGTCTAAACGATCACCAACATAACTTCAAAAACAAGAAAATAAAAAATATTTTTCAAATTTAATATTGAAAACTTCAGATTTTCAATCAGATTAAAAAATATAAAATATCACCAGTTATTCATTTGCTGTTATTATGCTCTCAGAATAGCATATGATCTTCATTTTCATCAAATTAGAATATAGGTTTTCAATATAGTTTACTGTAAAAAAATTGTCAACATGGCACTTGAAATATGCGGCAAATTTAGAAAAAAATATGTATAATTCCACACGTTTAGGGTTTATGAAAAATCCATTTTATAGGGATTGAAGAACAGACAGCTGTGCACACTAAGTAAAAATGGTGAGAATCAGTCAGAAACTGGATTTTTTATCTGACTCAAAGTTGAAATTCGTTATAGATATAATTGAAGTTATCGACAATGAATAAGGTATAATTGAAGTTATCGACAATGAATAAGGTATAATTGAAGTTATCGACAATTAATAAGGTATAATTGAAGTTATCGACAATGAATAAGGTATAATTGAAGTTATCGACAATGAATAAGGTATAATTGAAGTTATCGACAATGAATAAGGTATAATTGAAGTTATCGACAATGAATAAGGTATAATTGAAGTTATCGACAATGAATAAGGTATAATTGAAGTTATCGACAATGAAAAAGGTATAATTGAAGTTATCGACAATGAATAAGGTATAATTGAAGTTATCGACAATGAATAAGGTATAATTGAAGTTATCGACAATGAATAAGGTAGTTCTAACTCATTAATTTACTTGTATGTTTTAATAAACATTGTTTGGCATTCGTACTCAAATATGAGAAAGTTGTAGGTCAATGTGTGTTGAAATGAAGTATAAAAAAAAAATTACAGTACAGTATGGGGATAATTATAACACAGTAATTATAATGATTTAGGGGATATATTTAGGGTATACCCCTGTACTTTATACAAGTGAAAAAGCCCTAATCATCAAAACAACCTAAAGAGACCAAGAAAATAGAGTTTGAAATCTCTGAAAAAACCAGCGTTGAATGTAATGAAACGCCATTTTCTGGGTGAGTCCCGGAGGCTCCCCGGAGCTATCCCAGGCTGATATGCTAATGTCAGACTTTGGCATCAGTCATGTGTATGGAGTTCTTAGGCCTACCGGGGACCACGGCCAGAACCGGGCCCCCTCAGAGAGGCAAGGGGAGCAATGGCCTATAGAAGCCCCCGTGTAGTTGGAAGCATTCTATGTCTGCCATCGACCGGAACAGGCACCCAGAAAGGTAAGCGCCCCAAAACAAACCCCTATTCTGGTTAAAATTGCTACCTAAAACCGAACTAGTGGATAGAACTCCCCAACCGAAAACAAGCAAACTAGTGTGACGTCACACACTGCCGCGCCGCTGTCTGCGCAGCTCCCCCCTCCCCGGGAGGGGGAAGGGGGAGCCCCAGACCCCCCGCGCCGGCTACCCACACCTCAGTTCTTGAGGCTGGATGTCAAAAACGCGAAAAACCGCCGACCGGAGGGAGGGAGGGATGCCGGGGAGCCTCCGGGACTCACCCAGAAAATGGCGTTTCATTACATTCAACGCTGGTTTTCTGGGGGGAGCCCCGTCGGCTCCCCGGAGCTAACTACCCACAGACAGAAAAAGAGGGACTTACCCGGGAGGCGGTCGTCGCTCACCCCTCAACTCGAAGCCGAGACAACTGGCCGCAACCGCCGACCCAAAGCAACACAGGCCCGACGAGGCCCAGGGACATTCACAAGGTAACGAGCAGCCAGGACCCTGTTCGACCGCCAAAATCCCCGCGCCCGAACATCAGACCAAGACATATTCCCAAAGACGGCAGCAAGAGCCGCGAACTTACGAACGTCATGGGCACGGGGATAGACCGCAGGCTGGCTGGACCTAATAACCCTGTGGACGACCTGAGAGACCCGAACCCGCGAACAGGGAAGAAGGGAAACCGGATCAACCCACAGCGCGTCCCCGGACACAGAAGCTGTGGCGCACAAATAACGGCGAAGAGCCGCAACCGGACACAAAACATGATGCACCCCCGGCCTGACCAACCAAGCATCAACCACCCATGGACCCCTCCGGAACGCAGCAGTCTCATTCTTTGCCAGAAAAGAAGGAGACGGCTGCAAACGAACAAAACTATCACCACGACCAAAAGAGCAGAAACCCCTGCGCCGGAGGAGAGCATGAAGCTCCCCTACCCGACCCCCAGAGGCCAAAGCCAACAAGAAAAGGGCCTTGGAAAAACAATCCTGGACCGAAGGGGCCACAACGAAACGAGGAGATGAAAGGAAAGCGAGCACTCTGTCCAAAGACCAGGACGGCTCAGGCGACGCATGAGCAGGCCGGAGGTGAAACAATGCACGAGACAGCTTGCGAAACGGCGCAGACGTAACATCGATACCGAAAGCAAGCTGAAGCGGCTCCGCCAGCGCCGCACGATACGAAGCGACAGTGTTAGGCATAAGATGACGGTCCTGAAACAACCACGAGAGGAAGGACAAGACCACCCGAACAGACAAGGAGCTAACACGACGAAGACGCAAAAAGAAACGGAAGGACCGCCAGGAAACTTCATACTGCCGCCGAGAAGAAGCCCTCAGGTGGGACACCAACAAGGAGGCCACCTGATCACCATAGAGATGATGATAGACTCAAGTCAAAAAAACCATACGCGAAGACTCGAGGAGAAGATCGAACCAGCTACATGACGTACCGGCCCGATCTGCTGAAAGAGGCGGAGCCGCGGGAAAACCCTCGGGTTCGGACACCGAGCAACCAGCGCCTGAAACCAAGGCTGGGCCGGCCACCAAGGGGCAAGAAGGACAACTCTCCCCCGGTAAGTCTCTAAGCGAGTCAGGACCTGGAGCAACAGCCGAACCGGGGGAAAGAGGTACAGGAACCCCCACCTCTACCAGTCGAGCCGAAAGGCATCGACCCCGACGGCCTCGCAATCGGGGAAGGGCGCCGCATAAACGGGAAGACGCCGCGACCACGCCGACGCGAAGAGGTCCACCTCGGGGCGCCCGAACGTCTGGCAAAGCCAACGGAAGGACTCGTCGTCGACCGTCCACTCCGTGGAGAGGGGAACGAAGCGAGACAGGGCGTCGGCCAAGACGTTGGACACGCCCCGTACGTGAACCGCCAGGAGAGCCAAACCCCGAGAACTCAGCAGACGAGTCACCCGAAGCGACCAACCCCAAAGAGACAAGGACCGCATCGAACCCCCTCGGTTCAGGCAATGAACCACCGGAGAGCAGTCCGAATGGAGCCGAATCGTCGATCTGCGGGCCACCCGAATCCTCCCCAGAGCAAACCACACTGCCGCGAACTCCCGCACCGTACTGTGAGCTCGACGGAAGGACGGATCCCAACGCCCCTGGCCGGCCTGGTGAGCACTGGTCACAAAACCCCAGCCGAGAGACGACGCATCCGTGTACACATCGAGCGAGGGCTCGGGTAGGCGCCAAGGCACTGAACCCCGAAAAACCCGAAGAGGAAGCCGGTGACGCAGCAACCGACGCAAGTCCCCCGGGGGTCGAACTCTGCGATCGCGAGAGAGGCGGAAGGGGGAACCCCGAAGGAACCAGAACAGCCGTCGAAGCCAAACCCGACCCGGCGGGTAGACCACCATCGCGAAGTTCAGGCTCCCGCACAGCCCCTCGAGCAACCGCCGGGTGACCCGAGGGCCCTCCAGAAACCGACGAAGGCGGGACCGCAGCCGCAGGAGAGACTCCGGAGGGAGAGACAAGGAGGCGGTTCGAGAGTCCCACACGAGACCCAGCCAAGTCCGAACCTGAGGGAACCAGATGGGACTTCCTCCAGTTCACCAAGAACCCGAACCCGGCGAGCTGGGAAAGAACCAAATCCCTGGCTAGCAAGCAAGCTGACTGGCTGGGAGCCCAAACCAGCCAGTCGTCGAGGTAGGCCAACACCTGAACACCTAGGAGACGCAAACGAGCCACCACAACCCGTGTAAGGCGTGTGAACACGTGAGGTGCCAGGTTCAACCCGAACGGGAAACAACGAAAGCAGTAACTCAGACGCCCCACTACAAAACCGAGCCAGTCCCTGAACCGCGGATGAATCGGGACATGCCAATAAGCGTCCCGGAGGTCCAGGGACACCATCCAAGCTCCCGGCTCCAAGAGGAGCCGAACCTGAGACAGCGTAGTCATCCGAAAGGAGGGGCAATGAACCCAGGGGTTCAGACGGGACAAGTCCAGAATGAACCGCAGGTCCGCGCAGTCCCGTTTCGGAACCGGAAACAGACGGGAAACCCATCTGAGGGACGACGTCGTTTCGACGACGCCCAAGCGTACCCACTCCAAGACGACTCGACAGAGCGCAGGGGAAGAAGCCTGCCCTGCCAGCCCCGACCCCCCAAAGGGGGGAGGGGCCACCCAACGCCACCGCAGGCCGCGAGACACGACCCGAAAGGCCCACGAATCGTGGGACCAGGCGCGAGCGAACAGCGCAAGCCGCCCCCCCATCGCCCCGTCAAAGGGGCAAACCGCTAAAGGGCCGGCGACCCTTACGAGACCCAGAACCCCGCACAGCGCGAACACCACGCCGACCAGACGAGGGAGGGTCCGCAGGAGGAGCCAACCCCAAACCTGACACCAGAGGCCTACCACGACGAGAGGAACCCCGAGCCCTGGCACGACCTTTCCGGGAAGACCCACCCCGGGACCCCCGGAAAACCAACAAGTCCGACATCGGACGACAAGCCGCCGACGCAGCCTGAATATACTGCGCCACGGCCGACTCCCCAAACAGGAGAGGACAAAAAGGTGAAGAACGCCTAAGAGCCAGAGCCCAAGCAGATTCCACGGAGGAACCCAGCACCGCCTGCCGACACGCGAGACGGGAAGCATAGAACAGGGAAACCGCATCCCGCAAAATCGGCGTGAACAGCTTCAACAAGGCAGCCGACAAACGCGCAGCCGAGGACAAGGTGCCGGACCCCGGGACGGACCCAAGCGTCCCCACATTCTCCACGAGCCAATCCGAAGACAGCTCCAGGAGGGAAAAGAACCGCAAGGCCGAACACAAAAGGCCCCGAGCGCGCAAGTCCTCCGCCACGAGCGCCGCCGAAAGGGAGGGAACCTGCACATGGAGCTGAATAACGCCCACATCGCGGGGAAGGGCAGGGGCCCACAAGCACACATTCAGGTACTCAAGATCACCCCCCAGGAAAACCTGAAGCACCGTGGAAGCTTCCCGCCACTCCAGCGTGCGGGAACGACAGAAGGAATGCCAGGAATCCAGACCAAACAAGGGGCAGTCTGCTAGCCAGGACGACTCCGGAACCTCGTAACGGAGCCAGAAAGGGAACGAAGTCCCAAACCTGAACGTGGACGGATCCATTTCCGAGGCATAATCCGGGTCACGCAGGAGGTAAGCTGCAAAGGCCGCTCGCACCACACCAGGTTGGATGCGATAAGCCGAAAACCTCCGGAAGGACGGAACCGACGTACCCGGGGGAACACGGAACCGTACCCGGGGAGGGGCCGATACCAAATCCAACTCGTACGTAGAGGGGGGGAAAGAAAACCCCACTCCTTGTAACAATAAGCCCCGATCAGTGGGAAGAAAAACCCAGGCGGGGTCCAGCGGGGCCCAAGGCCCCCAAGTCAGCCCCTCCCCAGCCTCGAGGTCCGTCACCACAGGACCTGAGGCCGAGTCCTCTCCCCAAGCCCCGACCCCACAAGTCAAGGACGGAGCAGCCGGAAAAGCTGGAGGAAGGGGGGCCCACTGGTCAGACCCTGAAGCTTCGGCCGGGAGACAAGACTCGAATGCCTCTGCCGCCCCCCCGGAAGGGGCAACCCCCGAAGCTGCCCGAGTCTCGAGATCAAGTAACCCCTGCTCCGACCCCGAAACCCTCAGACGCTTCGGGGCCGGAAGCAGGGGCGGGGGACCAGAACGAACAGAAGGGGAAGGACGAGGAGGTGCAGACTGAACCAGGATCGAAGCGACCCCCACCCCCAAGTCCGGGTCGCGAAAAGCAAAGCGGGGCAGCCCCGGGGCATCCGGGGAAGCAACCAACCGAGCGCGTTGCAACAGACGAAACCTAGACTGCAACGCCCGTGCCGCCTGTACCCGAATAGAATCAGAGGATTGGGTAAATTGAGTCACAAGCAAGCAGCAACACTCACAGGACTCAGGGTCGAAAGTATCACCGACCCAACAGGCAGCGTGGCAGAGGCAAAAACAATGAGGGTCACCCTGAGACAAGGGGACCGAGCAACCCTCAAACTCGCACACAGCGAGTGGGGACTCCGGGGTCACATCCATCGGACCCACGCGCCCCCTAGGGGATTCCCAGGGTCCTGAGCGTTTACTTTAAGAGGACTCGCGCTCAGGTAGTCCCAGGCAGGGTGCCGCAAACCGGCGCCCAAAACTACCAAGCAAACTTCTAAAGCTGAACCCCAGGGACGTGTACACTCACGGGGACCTAGCAGGGGGCGCCACCGAGGAGAACAGTGGAAGGGCAAACAAACTGAATAAAATGACAGAACCCCCCACCAGGCAAAAACAAAAAGAAAAACAAAACCCCGCAAGAGGACAGCGAACCCCAAGGAACAGAGCCGACCGCGATGTCGGGAAATACAAGCTGAGCAGCACCCTGCGCCCCTACCAGTGCAAACTGCCTCTTACCTGCCGGTAACAAGGGAGAACAGAACACCCAAGAGCCCAACAGGCGGCCGAAAAACCGAAAGGTAAAACGGACCAGCAGAGGCAGACCCCGAGGAGCCTGTGGAAGGTGGCCCCAAGCCCCAAGGGCAGTACTTACAGGGCACCTAGGGAAGGCAGCCCTAGGCGCATGCAGCCCGAGTACTGAAGATAACTCCTGGCTCTCGCACCCACAAAACTAACACCACACTCAAAGCACAGTGCAGTAGCGACACCGGAGCCAGAGCACACGACCATCGCCTATAGCATCAGCCTTAAGAACTGAGGTGTGGGTAGCCGGCGCGGGGGGTCTGGGGCTCCCCCTTCCCCCTCCCGGGGAGGGGGGAGCTGCGCAGACAGCGGCGCGGCAGTGTGTGACGTCACACTAGTTTACTTGTTTTCGGTTGGGGAGTTCTATCCACTAGTTCGGTTTTAGGTAGCAATTTTAACCAGAATAGGGGTTTGTTTTGGGGCGCTTACCTTTCTGGGTGCCTGTTCCGGTCGATGGCAGACATAGAATGCTTCCAACTACACGGGGGCTTCTATAGGCCATTGCTCCCCTTGCCTCTCTGAGGGGGCCCGGTTCTGGCCGTGGTCCCCGGTAGGCCTAAGAACTCCATACACATGACTGATGCCAAAGTCTGACATTAGCATATCAGCCTGGGATAGCTCCGGGGAGCCGACGGGGCTCCCCCCAGAAAATCAGGCAAAAAAATTCAAAGTCCCAAGTTCTCGCAAGCTGTGACTGATTTATTTGTTGACCAATTTCATTCTATCTTCGCATAGTTAGGGACGGGTATGCACTCTCCAGGATGTAAAGGTTACAACAAAAACAGATAATAAACAAAGGAGAAAAAAATAAATACTTAAGAAAAAAGAATTTCCCCTAAAAAATATATTTATTGGACATTGATGAAAGAAACAGATACTAACATTGGGCAATGTATTTATATGATATATAACAATACAGAGCATAATAACATACCTATTATTATTTGTGTTGTTATGTATTAATCAGCATTGCTATAAAGGCACCAGTTGCATATCCACTTTGTGGACACTGGACACTTTGTGGACATTGTGGAATGAATGTAGGGAGCCAGTCGGCCGAGCGGACAGCACGCTGGACTTGTGATCCTGTGGTCCCAGGTTCGATCCCTGGCGCCGGCGAGAAACAATGGGCAGAGTTTCTTTCACCCTATGCCCCTGTTACCTAGCAGTAAAATAGGTACCTGGGTGTTAGTCAGCTGTCACGGGCTGCTTCCTGGGGGTGGAGGCCTGGTCGAGGACCGGGCCGCAGGGACACTAAAGCCCCGAAATCATCTCAAGATAACACTTCTTACTAATATTCTTCTTCTTTGTGCATCGGACAGGTGCTTCATCTCTTTATTACTGCATTATCCATCAGTTCCAGTTAACAGGAGCTGTTCTCCTTATCAACAAAACGTTCTTCTTTTAAAAAAAAAAATTTGTCTAAAATCAATTTCTGAAAATATTTTGGTGAAAGTTTCACAATGCTGAAGCCAATAAGTTGGAGATTTGTTAACATTTGAGTAAATTTTTACATAATTTGAATGTTTTTTGCTTCCCGACCCCTGTTTTGCGTCGTTTAAGGGTTACGGAGACCCCCTTGCGTTTGGGGGTATTCCTTGTTTGCCACCAACCGGGTTTAGGCACCCAGAAAGGTTGGCATCTCGAAACAAACTACACAGGGTAGAAATTGTAAAAAAACAAAAACTGAACAGAGAAATAGAACTCTCAAAAAGAAAACAAAGGAAACCAGCAAACAAGCAATTGTCATTCACCGCCACCATGTCTGCGCAGCCCTCCTTTCCCCAGGAGGGGCGGGGGGGAGCCCCAGACCAACATGCTGACTCCTCACACCTCAGTTTGCAGGCTGAGCATCAAAAACCAAACCACCGACCAGAGGGAGGGGAAGGTTTTGCTTTTCTTTGGGAAGGAAGGTGAGCCTCTGGGGCAGAAAATGGCATTTCATGCTGGTTTTCTATGAGGGAGCCCCTTCGGTGCCCTGGAGCTACATAACCACAGATAAGTAAAAAGAGGGACTTACCTGGGTCGCACTGCGAGGATCAACTCTAGGACGAGACAACTGGCTGCAACCTGCAACCTAAAGCCACACACAAACAACTGGGACCAGGAACATTTACCAAATAACAGGCGGCCAGGACCCTGTTCAACCTCCAAAATCCCCACGCCCAAATGTCAGCCCAGGACAAGTTGCCAGACACAGCAGTCAAAGCAGCATACGAACGTTATGGGCACATGGGTAGACCGCAGGCTGGCAAGACTTTACCATCCTGCAGACCACCTGACAGACCCAAGCCCTGGAACAGGGAGAGAGAAATCGGATCAACCCAAAGTGCATCCACGGACACAGAGGCCGAGGCACACAGGTAACGACACAGAGCCGCAACCGGATAACACATGATGCATCCATGGCTTGACCAACCAAGCATCAATAACCCACGGAAGCTCGCCATCTCATTCTTCACCAGAAAAAAAGGGGACGGCTGCAACCGAACAAAACATCCACCAGGACCAAAAGAGCAAAAACCTCTGCGCCAGAGGAGAGAATGAAGCTCACCAACCCAACCCCCAGAGGCCAAAGCCAACAGAAACAGAGCTTTCTGGAATCTCAAACCCAAGGGGCCAACATAAACCAAGAAAGAGAGAAGAGAGCACTCTGTCCAAGGACCAGGACAGCTCGGGCAGCGGTGAAACAAAGCACGAGAAAGCTTACGGAATGCAAGCTGGAGCGGCTCTGCCAGTGCCGCACGATACGAGGCGACAATATTCAGCATAAGATGGTCTTGAAGAAGCCAAGAAAGAAAGGACAAGGTAACCCAAACAGAAATGGAAGAAAACTACAAAGGGAGAGGAAATGGCGAAAAGACCGCCAAGATGAGGACCGCAGGTGGGACACCATGAGAAAAGCTACCTGATCACAATACAAGTGGCGATACACCCACGTCAAAAAGACCAGGCGCGACGAGTGGAGGAGTAGAACGAACCAGCTACGTACTGGACTGGCTCGGTCTGCTGGAAGAGGCGGAGCCGGAGAAAATACCCTGGGTTCGGACACCGAGCAATCAGAACCTGAAGCCAAGGCTGGGCTGGCCACCACAGGGCTGCAAGGACGACTCTCCCACGAGAAGACTCCAACCGAGCCAGAACCTGAGACAGGGAACAGGAAACCCCACCTCGACCAGTCCTGCCGAAGAGCGTCAAACAGGACGGCTCTGCAGTTAGGAAAGGGCGCCTCATATCTCGGGAAACACCGGATCCACGCTGATGTGAACTGTTCCCCCTCTGGGGGGCCCGTGCGACTGTCAGAAGCAACTGAGGGAGTCGATGATCGTCCATTCCGTGGACAGGGAAAGGAACTGCTACGACGTTGGACGGACACACACCCTGGATGTGAACTGCACGGAGAGCTAAACTCCAAGAAACTAGCAGACAAATCACTCGAAGAGACCAGCCCCAAAGAGCCAAGGGTCGAAGGGAACCCCCCGCAGTTCAGACAATGAACCACCAGAGCACAGTTCAATGGGAGCCAGACCATTCCCATATCCGGCTCCAAAGGAAGACGGATCTGGGACAGAGAGGTCCTCCGAAAGGAGGGGCAAGGAATCCAGCAGTGCAGATGGGATCAGTCCAGAAGAACCGAAGATCCACACAGTCCCATGACAACATCAGAACAAGCGGGAAACCCACCTGAGGGATGAGGTCATTCCGACCACGCTCAGGTGCACCCACTCCAAGATGACCCAACGGGGCGCTGGGGGAAGAAGTCCATCCCACAGCCTCGAGCCTCAGAGAGGAGGAGCCGCCACCCAATGCCATCACAGGCTGGAAGGCATGACACAAAACGCCCATGAAGTGTGGGACCAAGCGTGGGCAAACAGAGCCAGCCTCACCTCCATCGCCCCATCAACGGGGTAACCTGCAAAGGGACTGGAGCCCCCTCCGAGAATCCAACCAGTGAGCAGAGGGAGCAATACGCCAACCAGGCAAAAATGTAACAGAGGATGCACCAGCAAAAAAGCAGGAGGCAAAAGCCCACCACGACTAGCAGAAGTTGGAGCTCCGGCATGACCACCAAAATCAGTGCCAAACCCCAAGAAAAAAAAGTCTGCAAGCCAGGAAGACCCAGGAACCCTTATAACACACTCAAAATGGGGATGAGGACCCAAATGCAAATGAGGCCGGGTCAAGCGGGGCAAATTCTCTGTCGCATAGGAGGAAAACACCAAGGGCCTCCCAAACCTCCACAGGGGAAACCCTGAGAGGAAGAAAAACCTCCAGAATGCAGCCAAAGAACCCAAAGGAACCCAAAAACGAACCCAAGGGGAGCCCAAACCACCACATTTACCAGCAGAAAACACACTACGTAAAGGAAGAGCCAGACACATAACCTTAACCAAACCCCCGGCAAAAATGGCAAAAAAATTGACCGAAAACCGAGGGCCGAAAGAGTGGGAGCCAGTGGAGCATTCAGGGCACAGAAACTGGGCCCAAGACTAGGGGCCCAGAACCCAAACACAGAAAACACAAGACCAGGTGAAAAGATAAACACCCAAACATTCCCAGAGGAACAAACATAGCAGGAAGCCCCTAAAGAAAGAACAAAACTGAGAAACGGCAACAGGAGAATAAAAAACTTCTGACAGGTGAACAAACGCCCCCAAAATGCAAGCTCACATGTCCAGCAGTCACATGTAAACAAACTGCAGCATCGCCCTGGTGGCCAGGCGGGGAAGTGCCCACTGAAAAGCAAGATGGCCATCAAAACAAGAGAAGCGTCTGGTAAAAAGTGGAAATCATGCCAGCAAATGGGAAGGAGGGATGAAAAAAAAAAACCTGCCCAGAAAGCACAAGGCCCAAGCAGGGACAAACAGCCTCAGAACTGCTAGCAGGCTCCCCCCACAGCCCCAGGAACCCCCAAGAGAGGCCCCAGGGCAGAGCCACCCTTCATGCCCACCCCCCTAGAGAAAGGCAGAGTCCAAGGGAATGGCAACAAGGAGGTGGCCTGCTGGTAAGGCCCCAGACGCCTCGGCGAGAGGAGCAGGCTCAAAGGCCTCCGTCCCCACAACAAAAAGGGCAGCCCCTGGAGCTGCCCAAGCCTCACCCCCACTCCGACTCCGAAACCCTTAGATGGTAGGGAGCTGAGGAACCACAACGGCAGGGAAAGGACCCAGGGGTGCAAACTCAAGGCCAAAGTGACCAAGGTCCCCAAGTCCGAAAACCAATACAGAGCAGCCCAGGGCATTCGAGCGGGCAACCAACCTAGCACGTTGCAACCACCCAAACTAATGATGCAACGCAGATGCTGCCTGGCCTCGAAGAACTTCCTTAGAAGAATGGGTAAATTGGAGTATAAGCTGGGAACATGTCTAGTAGGTGTCACCGACCCAACAGGCAGCATGACAGAGGCACAACAGAAGACCATCACCCTGAGACAAGGGCAACGAACAATCTTCAACCTCTCACAAGGCAAGATGGGATTTGGAAGACGCATCCATGGTCATCCACTTGGAAGCCAAGCCCCGACGGGGTTTTCCCAGGGCCAGTAGGGGGAGGTTCAGCCTACAGGAAGCCCAGACAACGGTGCTGCAAAGCCAGTTTAGCCCATGTATGTCAACAAGTGGGAATAGGGCTATAACTGGACCCCTGAGAGGGGTACAAACACGGGGGGCTAAAGAAGGGCCCACCAAATACCTTAAAGAAACTAATAAGTCAAACCAGGCAAAGGCAGACCTCCTCCAAGCAAAAACAAAAAGAAAAGAAAAATCCCCCCCCCCTCACCACAAAAGCACAACCACAGCAGGAGGAACAAGGAACACAGCCACCACATTGGTAGGCATGCTGAGCAGCACCTCGTGCCCCAAACCAGCAACACCACCACATCCTACCCAAGGCCAAACAAAGGCTACTTAAAACCCAGCTGGCCCCAGAGGCGGGGCAACTGTCGAGCAGCAGGAACCCCTACGGAAGTGAAGCCCAAGAGCACCAGGGAAGGTAATCCTAGATCCACAGAGTAGTACTCTCAGGGAACTTAGGGAATGCAGCCCGAAGTGCATGCAGCCTTTAGTACACTATGTTACTCCTGGCCAATGCACCACAAACAGCAGGAAACACCACAAGGGCACAAAATCCAGCAAAAACTGAGGCCAGAGTCGACATCCGCCCCAGATGCGCTTCAGCCACGAACTGAGGTATGAGGGGCCGGCGCGTACGTCCAGGGCTCCTCCCCTTCCCCCCCACCTCCCCCTTCCAGGGAGCCCTGCGTGGTGGCAGTGAATGACAATTGCTTGTTTGCTGGTTTCCTTTGTTTTCTTTTGGGGAGTTCTATTTCTCTGTTCGGTCTTGGGCTTTTACAATTTCTACCATGTGGGATTTGTTTTGAGACGCTTACCTTTCTGGGTGCCTAACCCCGGTCGATGGCAGATAAGGAATACCCCAAATACAAGGGGGGGGGTCTCCTTAAGCCATTGCTCCCTGTGCCTCTCTAAGGGGGCCCAGGTTTTGGCTCTGGTCCCCAGTAGGAAGGACGCCATTGCCTGAAGCCCCAGACTAATATAGCTTATAAGAGACCTATAGCTCCAGGGAGCCCAAAGGGTTTCCCACAGAAAACCAAAACATAACTATATACCTATGTATATATGTACTATATATATCTGACATCTTCTCTGAGTGGTTGGTCACAGGAGAAGTATCCTCTAAACATTTCAATGAGCCCCTAACATTAAGTTACAGTACATGAAGAATTAACCCTACACAGTCTCCGTGGTGTAGTGGTAAGACACTCGCCTGGCGTTCCGTGAGCGCTAAGTCATGGGTTCGTATCCTGGCCGGGGAGGATTTACTGGGCGCAATTCCTTAACTGTAGCCTCTGTTTAACACAACAGTAAAATGTGTACTTGGATAAAAAAACGATTCTTCGCGGCAGGGGATCATATTCCAGGGACCATAGGATTAAGGACTTGCCCGAAATGCTACGCGTACTAGTGGCTGTACAAGAATGTAACAACTCTTGTATATATCTCAAAAAAAAAAAAAAAAAAAAAAAAAAAAAAAAAAAAAAAAAAAAAAAAAAAAAAAAAAAAAAAAAAAAAAAAAAAAAAAAATTGGTTCAAGTGGCTGAAAGGCACACATCCTATATACACATTTTAAAGTACTGCATAAGAATTAAAATTCCCGCACAGTAAACCCATACAATAGCCAGGGGCGATAGTAAACAGTCACCATCTTGGAAAAAAAATCCAGCATAGGCTACCATAGCAAGAAGGCCTCAGTTAATTTCAGGACACTATGGTGAGTGCATCACCACCTGGCTCACGACTGCGCTCTGTGTACCGCTCCACCCAGTCATGACAGATGAGGAAATTCACAATGAATTACAGTATTTCTAGAAGCTGAGGAAAGCGATACTGATGACTCTGACATTGATAAAGACTATACACAGGATTCGGAGTGAGTCCTGTAAGAGACAGTGATAACATTGTGCCTGCCTCCAGGGTGAGGCCTACACCATCACCAATGCCTCCTCGCCTGTTACTCTGCACCATCACTACCACCACCACTAGACAGTTCTTGTGGGCATGTGCAGCATGATGTTGCTTTGGGTGACCAATATGTGGAAGACGACTTTTTCCGGCTTTAGTGATGTTGAATCTGAAAATAGTTTTATTACTCCTGTGACTAGTGGCATTGGTGTGTGGAGTGTTACCAGGTGGAACTTTGCAGCATCAGCGTCTGCCACAGCCAAAGGCCACCGCATGGCACCACATGGAGACGAGGAACAAATTCCCTCATGTTCAACTTATTTGCCTTCATCTTCAGTTCACACTCGAAGTGTGCGTAGGGGTCACGCAAAACACCAGGTGTACTTGTGTGGAGTGATGGCAAAGATTTTGTTCCACAAATCCGTGTATTTGACAACACAGATGTTGGGATTACAGACCTTTTCCCATTTACTGGTGAGGACATGAGCGAAATGAACTACTTTACTGCATATTTTGGTGAGTCACTCATGGACATATTGTTCAAGAAAGGAACAAATACGTGGCTGAACTCATTGAAAACAACGGACTATTGCATTTTTCACTAATATAGTGTTGGAAAGATACTACTGAAGGTGAAATGTATGTGTTTCTTGCAATATGTAGGATGATGAAAAATTGAGATGTCCAACAGACTGAGATAAGGGCATGTATATCAAGTCAAACACAGCATTATGATAAATTGAATCCAAATGCTTTGTTATTAAACATTGATAAAGTGGACACAAACCTTCAAAACTGTACAGTGCTCGACATGTTCCAATAATGGGAAGAGGTTCGGCATCATAAAACTCTGCATTGTCATCATCGCCGCCGTCTGGCTGATCATAGGTGTCGGAGCCAGGCAGGGAGTTGTGGCTGAGGCCAATGCCACTCTCCGGACTATGAGACGAGCTGAATTAGTGGGTGGAAGATCAGTGTTAGCACACACAAGCAAAGCAAACACAAGCCAAACCACACAAACAATTTAATCTACTGAATTTCTTTGCTATATTAAGGGTACCGAGTGTTTAATTATTTCCTAGACTTTAATCCAAGTAACTAAAAAAATAATCTATAATGAGTACAGTATGTACTTGTTTTATTGTTAAATGATTACAACAGTACTGTTCAATTCCATCTTTTCTTGTAAGAACTGTTGGCGATACATAGATTTTAATTAAAATTAAAACTTAAATCACAAGACAATTTAATAACATTAATAAATGTGTGTGTTCAGGCCTGAATTTTCTTAAAAGACAATTTGAGAAAGTTACCAAAGTGTGATTGTATTTTCTAAGTATATAAATCAAGTGGCATTATGATTCACAGTGAATATCAGTCAGCATTTGTAATTCAGTAGATGAAATTTGTTCTATTTGCAAGATGCAATAATGCAGCAAATTAAAAATAACATCAATTGTAAAGGTTTGTTATTTTAATTATACTATGCCATTATTAAACAAAAAAACAGTTCAAAGCCAAGACGTATTAACCACCACAACGGCCATATCATTTGGAATTCTATCTGCTCTGGGGTTGACGATATGGCTTCTACATCATTAGCTAATTTAAATAAAAAAAAAATCCCAGATTCCCAATCAAATTGCAAAGTAAATATAATGTTTTATCTATGTATATCTATAATGCCTTGTGCTCATTCATAAGCTTCCAAGGGGATGGCTACAGTAGAAGTATTAGGATGATGCTAAATCACTCCTCTTAAGCCTGTAACACCCTTCCCATGCCATTTCTTTCGTATATTGTTCTACTCATTCCTATCAAGATACTGGTAATCTGCCTCTACCAAATGATTTCCTTATTTCATCATAGTACATTTTTTTCTGCTAATGATTCTTCAGCATCTACTAACATGTTTATACCACCAAGAATTGCACTTCAGGTGTTCCACTACTATCATGTTCCCCCCCCCAAAAAAAACAGCGTTGAATGTAATGAAACGCCACTTTCTGGGTGAGCCCCGGAGGATCCCTGGAACTTATCGGGCTAATGTATGTTATATTAGACCGGGACATTAGCTAAGGAGTTCAGACCTACCAGGGACCAGCGCCAGAACCTAGCCCCTTCAGAGAGGTTTCAGGGAGCAATGGCCCTGAAAAACCCCCTTGTGGTTGGGGTTTTCCTTATCTGCCATCGACTTGGGTTAGCACCCAGAAAAGTAGTCATAACAAAACAAACCCCACATGGTAAAAACAAACAAAATGGTAGAAACAGAGGTAGAAACTCCCTACAATCCCAAGGAAACAAGCAAACATCACATTTTACTGCCGCGCCGATCGTCCACGCAGCCCTCCCCGTCCCGAGAGGGGGAGGGGGGAGCCCTGGACCTACCGCGCCGGCTGCCTAGCATCAGTTCGGAAGCTAAGCTTCAACCAACACGAAAAAACCGCCGACCGGTGGGAGGGAGGGTTGTCAGGGAGCCTCCGGGGCTCACCTAGAAAATGCCGTTTCATTACATTCAACGCTGGTTTTCCAATTACCAGCACATCAGTTCAAGAACTGGTATGGTGGGCTGTTACCAACTCGCTTGAGAGCTGGGGAACCACCCCTTCTCCTTTTTGGGGAAAGGGTGCGGAGCACTAACAAGCAGGACTCCTAGTTGCACGAAGTAATGCTTGTTTGGTATCTTTCTAGGGGAGGCATTTTTATCTTTTAGGATGTACATTGTATAGGTTAACCAGACAGTCGTCCATTTTGATTCGCCTACCTTTCTGGGTCCTTACCCGGTCGATGGCAATTATGTCATACTTTAAATGTTAAGTGCTCATTGACCATTGCTCCCTGCGCCTCTCTGAGGGGGGCCAGGTTTTGGCTTGTGGTTCCAGGTAGGCAAAGGACTCCTGTGACTGATGACCCTAAACTAATAAAGCACTATCAGTTCAGATAGCTTCAGGTAGCCGACGGGACTCTCCCACAGAAAAAGAAGTTTGAGAAAGGTCAGAGGTTTGCAACTAGATTAGTACTAGAACTGAGAAAGCCTAACTATGTGGACAGGTTAAGGGAACTCAAACTCTCAATCCAGATGAGAAGAAATGGGATATAATCATTAAATGCAGATACTAGGGGAATAGATAACATGAACAGGAGTGTTAATTTAAATTAAAAAGAGGGAGGACATTGGTGATACACAATTGATTCTTAGAGATGCTAAGAAATTGTAACTTGTATGGCAGATGGAATGCACTGAAGAAAGAAGTTGAGGCCACTTCCACCCACAAAAACAGAGTAGAGTAAGATGCTAGGGAGCCAAGATTGACTTGCAATTGCTCTGATAAGATCCTGTGCACCAAAAAAAAAAAAAAAAGCCCCTCTGCCATTATATTTCCACGAAGATAATCCTCAGAGAAAACCTAAAAAAACAGGGGCCTTCCTCTTCCCAGGCAAGTACTCAAGGATGACAAAACATTTGTCACTCGTCAAGTAAAACAAGGGGGTTGTTTGCCAGCCAGGAGGTAACTGGATTCCCATATCGCAACCAGAAAGCAGATGATCTTTACACAAAAAAAAAGTTTGGATCCATCTCAGACGCATGGTCTTGGTCCCGTAGCAGAAGCAGAAGCAGGTTCATCTGAACTATAGCAAGGGTTATAAAAGGCACAAAGGAGGGTATCCAGGGTGCTTACTGGTACCCAGAAATATCAGCTCATTTTAAGACAGAGAGCCTGTATGATGCAACAAACCCACCAGGCCATTAGATCAAAGGGTAACCATGAACTACATACTGAAATATGTATTTTAACTACACCCTTCCCCCTCCCCCCAGAGGAAGAAGAACCGGAGTTGGAACAAACCTTTTCCTTCCCTCCCCAAGAGCTCTAAGGGCATTAATGTTGAGACAGAATAGCATGGGAAGCCCCTGAATGTTGGGTTGCTGATCCTCCCCCCCCCCCCTAAGACACATCCCCAATTAGTGCTGAATGTAATGAAATGCCTCATCCTGGTTAGGCTTTGGTGGCTCCCTGAAGCTTATTGCATTGAGATGCTCCACACGTGAGTCACATCAGCCCTAGGAGTTCTTAGTAACCTATTGGAAACCAGAGTCAAAACCCAGTCCATGGTTACCCTTTGATCTAATGACCTGGAGGGTTTGTTGCATCATACAGGTCCTGTCTTAAAATGAGTTGATAGTTCCCTGCTCCCCATGAGGTACAGGGAGCAGGGGATTATTATGATCACCGTCACTAAAGAAACATCCAGAAAGTGAAGCAAAACAGACAACTGCAAGGTTCATGTAGAAAAGAAATAAATGAGTACAATAGAATGATAAGTTGCAGTTGTAGAATGATAAGTTACAATTTGATTAGTGCTAAAATCTGAAAAGACTTTAGTTATTAAATAGCTTCAGATCATATTCTATCAAACCACAGTTTAGAGGTGTAGGTAGACGAAAAGTGAAAATAGGATGTAAGCCTCTGTTCCAATGGGAAGGTTTTAGGGGTGAAGGAAGTAGTGACATGGACAATAATAAAGAAACGAGGTTGTCCTCCCATACTAAAGTTGCAGAAATAGTACAATTGTAAGTGAAGATTAGTGAAAAGAATATGATAAAGAGTAAGGAAAATCCAGAATACAACTTGATGTATAGGAAATTACAGATCCAAATAATAGAGATACTGAAAACTGTTTCACCTTGAGGATAAGCAAAAGGCAACTCAAGCCAAACAGCAACTGTACATGATGTTCTACCTTCTCACTTGCATGGAAGTACATATGCAACTAAATAAATAGCAAATGGCAACTAACTTGGGAATCTCTTAACCACTTCTCAGATTGAATCATAAATATGACAAAATGTGTTAAATATATATAACCTGATTAAATAAAGTCTTTAGAAAAATTGGAAATTGGATGATGCATAATACCTTAAGCTCGAATAATTATGCAAGTTGCCTAGGACAACAGGTATAATATTCACTTTTGTTACACAGCATTAGAACACACTGCAATTTGTACCAATAAAATTAAGTAAGTTTTGAAAGTTTAGTGTTAAACTACACAGATAAGTAATTTATTCATCATAATTCATAAAGGAAAAACAAAAGAGCTATTCATTAACCTGCTAAGACATGACAATCGAGCTAATCTAAACATTCAACATACAATTTGACTCACTGCTATTTAAATATTGACTGAAGTATTATAAAGCCTTTCAATATATGGTGCTGGATTTCAATATCTATTACAGTGCTGCAAAGGGAAATTATGATATTAATAAAAAGGCTCCTGCAGATTAAGAATTAGAAAACTGTCCAGGAATGATATATTTGAGAACAACCACAATATGCAGGAGACATGAGACTGAGCCAATTCTCAAGTTACTGTTGCCTTAAATCTTAAAGGATCTATGATTTAAAGAGGAATGCATGGCTTGAAACTTCCTTTTCAAGAGTTATTGTTTAAAAAAAAAAAATTTATATTAGTTAGGTCTTGTTCCCTCTTATAATGTTCCATCCCTGAGGAATGACCCTCTAAGAACTCCCTAGATTCTTTCACTAAGAAAAGCATGGCATGGAAAGAATGAAGATGCATTCGGCATAGTCAAACAGAAGTGAAAAAAATAGAAAATTATTGTAAAATTGCAAAATGTTCAAATGCTGTACATGTACATAAAATATATAACAACAGTACAGTACTCCATTGATTTACAGTGACAGGCACTGGAATGCCCACAAGTGTGTGGTGCAGTGTGACTAGCAACAGTGTAGCAAGACACCACAATCATGATGGTAAGACCTCTTGCCTCACTCAACTGCTTCTCATTTAAAATAATATTAATGAAATTAAGTCCCTTAAGTAAATCAGTTATTTCAATATGGGAATGAATCTAATCTTGTTCCACAAACAAAGAAAACATTTCAATAGTTATTTCAATCCACCTCATTAAAATCTATAATAAATAAGTAGATCACTGTAAATATAATTTTCTTCATATAATAATATAACTAATTTAATTAAAAATTACTTCTTAATAAAGGCTAAAGGAACCCCCCCAAAAAAGTGTCTAACCAATGGTCAAAAAGTATTATGATAAGACACTACAACTTAAATGTAGGGAGGGGGGAGGGATGTGTGAGTTGTCTTGTATAATTCCCACCACCAAACAGGTCTAAGATGCATGTTGCATTCTCCCAGCACCATTCTAGAACTTCTACGAAAAACCAAGATTTACGTTGTTTACTCTCAAAACTAGCATAACGATAACACAAGCATGAGTTTTACAGATACATTGCTGCAGGTACCCTTAATGATTATTACAGGGATGTACCTTCATGGGCATGATTGTTACAGGGATTATTTGCATGGGCATGATTATTACAGGGATGTATTTGCAGGGGCATGATTATTACAGAGATGTATTTGCATGGGCATGATTGTTACAGGGATGTATTTACAAGAGCATAGCTGCATGAGAATGATTATTACTGGTACACAGCTGCATGGGCATTATTTTTACATGTAGTGATATGTAAGAAAAACAAAAGTATAGTTATTTATGGAATTTTTTTTTTATTATATTTTAGTTATGTGAATAAATAATATTGACATATCATGAATATTATAGTGTTGGATGGGTATAATTTATGCGGCTGTATGAATCTAGTTATGTAGTTCTTTGGGAATGATTATTATACTGTACAGTTTTATGTGAATAATTATGATGTAGTTGTATTGATTTGATTATAATGTAGCTATATCAACAATATATAATAATAAACTGTACATTTCCCTGACTTAAAATACTGTATTTCCCAATATATAACAGCTGTATGGACATAATTATTATACTGGTGTATGGACATATGTACAGAACTATGGTGGTGCATGGGTATGAGTACCATGGTGGTGCATGGGTATGAGTACCATGGTGGTGCATGGGTATGAGTACCATGTTGGTGCATGGGTATGAGCACCATGTTGGTGCATGGGTATGAGTACCATGTTGGTGCATGGGTATGAGCACCATGTTGGTGCATGGGTATGAGTACCATGTTGGTGCATGGGTATGAGCACCATGTTGGTGCATGGGTATGAGCACCATGTTGGTGCATGGGTATGAGCACCATGTTGGTGCATGGGTATGAGCACCATGTTGGTGCATGGGTATGAGCACCATGTTGGTGCATGGGTATGAGTACCATGTTGGTGCATGGGTATGAGTACCATGTTGGTGCATGGGTATGAGTACCATGTTGGTGCATGGGTATGAGTACCATGTTGGTGCATGGGTATGAGTACCATGTTGGTGCATGGGTATGAGTACCATGTTGGTGCATGGGTATGAGTACCATGTTGGTGCATGGGTATGAGTACCATGTTGGTGCATGGGTATGAGTACCATGTTGGTGCATGGGTATGAGTACCATGTTGGTGCATGGGTATGAGTACCATGTTGGTGCATGGGTATGAGTACCATGTTGGTGCATGGGTATGAGTACCATGTTGGTGCATGGGTATGAGTACCATGTTGGTGCATGGGTATGAGTACCATGTTGGTGCATGGGTATGAGTACCATGTTGGTGCATGGGTATGAGTACCATGTTGGTGCATGGGTATGAGTACCATGTTGGTGCATGGGTATGAGTACCATGTTGGTGCATGGGTATGAGTACCATGTTGGTGCATGGGTATGAGTACCATGTTGGTGCATGGGTATGAGTACCATGTTGGTGCATGGGTATGAGTACCATGTTGGTGCATGGGTATGAGTACCATGTTGGTGCATGGGTATGAGTACCATGTTGGTGCATGGGTATGAGTACCATGTTGGTGCATGGGTATGAGTACCATGTTGGTGCATGGGTATGAGTACCATGTTGGTGCATGGGTATGAGTACCATGTTGGTGCATGGGTATGAGTACCATGTTGGTGCATGGGTATGAGTACCATGTTGGTGCATGGGTATGAGTACCATGTTGGTGCATGGGTATGAGTACCATGTTGGTGCATGGGTATGAGTACCATGTTGGTGCATGGGTATGAGTACCATGTTGGTGCATGGGTATGAGTACCATGTTGGTGCATGGGTATGAGTACCATGTTGGTGCATGGGTATGAGTACCATGTTGGTGCATGGGTATGAGAACTCATATGAGTAGTAGCATGCATCCATTAGCCTCAGGAGACTATGGAGTTGCACTTTGGTTGTAGGTCTGGAGTGGCCTCTCCAGGACACAGAGCCAGGGTAGGTTGATATGGGGAAGAAGCTGTCACCCTTGCAGCAGGTCCTCATATGCATATGAGTACACCAATATATGAGTATGTGTTTGTATATGAGCACTATAGAGGTAAATTCAGGTAAGACTTTAGGTATGAGTACTATGAAGGAGTATGGGTATGAGTACTATGAAGGAGTATGGGTATGAGTACTATGAAGGAGTATGGGTATGAGTACTATGAAGGAGTATGGGTATGAGTACTATGAAGGAGTATGGGTATGAGTACTATGAAGGAGTATGGGTATGAGTACTATGAAGGAGTATGGGTATGAGTACTATGAAGGAGTATGGGTATGAGTACTATGAAGGAGTATGGGTATGAGTACTATGAAGGAGTATGGGTATGAGTACTATGAAGGAGTATGGGTATGAGTACTATGAAGGAGTATGGGTATGAGTACTATGAAGGAGTATGGGTATGAGTACTATGAAGGAGTATGGGTGCTACGAAGGAGTATGGGTGCTACGAAGGAGTATGGGTGCTACGAAGGAGTATGGGTGCTACGAAGGAGTATGGATGCTACGAAGGAGTATGAGTGCTACGAAGGAGTATGGGTGCTACGAAGGAGTATGGGTGCTACGAAGGAGTATGGGTGCTACGAAGGAGTATGGGTGCTACGAAGGAGTATGGGTGCTACGAAGGAGTATGAGTGCTACGAAGGAGTATGGGTGCTACGAAGGAGTATGGGTGCTACGAAGGAGTATGGGTGCTACGAAGGAGTATGGATGCTACGAAGGAGTATGGGTGCTACGAAGGAGTATGGGTGCTACGAAGGAGTATGAGTGCTACGAAGGAGTATGAGTGCTACGAAGGAGTATGGGTGCTACGAAGGAGTATGAGTGCTACGAAGGAGTATGGGTGCTACGAAGGAGTATGGGTGCTACGAAGGAGTATGGGTGCTACGAAGGAGTATGAGTGCTACGAAGGAGTATGGGTGCTACGAAGGAGTATGGGTGCTACGAAGGAGTATGGGTGCTACGAAGGAGTATGGGTGCTACGAAGGAGTATGAGTGCTACGAAGGAGTATGAGTGCTACGAAGGAGTATGGGTGCTACGAAGGAGTATGGGTGCTACGAAGGAGTATGGGTGCTACGAAGGAGTATGGGTGCTACGAAGGAGTATGGATGCTACGAAGGAGTATGGGTGCTACGAAGGAGTATGGGTGCTACGAAGGAGTATGAGTGCTACGAAGGAGTATGAGTGCTACGAAGGAGTATGAGTGCTACGAAGGAGTATGAGTGCTACGAAGGAGTATGGGTGCTACGAAGGAGTATGGGTGCTACGAAGGAGTATGGGTGCTACGAAGGAGTATGGGTGCTACGAAGGAGTATGGATGCTACGAAGAAGTATGGGTGCTACGAAGGAGTATGGGTGCTACGAAGGAGTATGGGTGCTACGAAGGAGTATGGGTGCTACGAAGGAGTATGAGTGCTACGAAGGAGTATGGGTGCTACGAAGGAGTATGGGTGCTACGAAGGAGTATGGGTGCTACGAAGAAGTATGGGTGCTACGAAGGAGTATGGGTGCTACGAAGGAGTATGGGTGCTACGAAGGAGTATGAATACTATGAAGGAGTATGAGTGCTACGAAGGAGTATGGGTGCTACGAAGGAGTATGAGTACTACGAAGGAGTATGAGTGCTACGAAGGAGTATGGATGCTACGAAGGAGTATGGGTGCTACGAAGGAGTATGGGTGCTACGAAGGAGTATGGGTGCTACGAAGGAGTATGGGTGCTACGAAGGAGTATGGATGCTACGAAGAAGTATGGGTGCTACGAAGGAGTATGGGTGCTACGAAGGAGTATGAGTACTACGAAGGAGTACGAGTGCTACGAAGGAGTATGGGTGCTACGAAGGAGTATGGGTGCTACGAAGGAGTATGAGTGCTACGAAGGAGTATGAGTACTACGAAGGAGTATGAGTGCTACGAAGGAGTATGGATGCTACGAAGGAGTATGGGTGCTACGAAGGAGTATGAGTACTACGAAGGAGTATGAGTGCTACGAAGGAGTATGGATGCTACGAAGGAGTATGGGTGCTACGAAGGAGTATGGGTGCTACGAAGGAGTATGGGTGCTACGAAGGAGTATGAATACTATGAAGGAGTATGGGTATGAGTACTATGATGGTGCAAGGGACAAGTATTATAATGGTGTATAGGTAGAAATACTTATATAGATGAATGATTGAAGGAATGGAGACGAGTGTTTACTCACAAGAAACGTCCTATTTTCCATGATAGCACAAGAGCACCCACACTAGTGACAAAACATTACAGCCAAACATGTTGAGTCAATACTTTTGAAGAGGATGATTTTGTCTGTTAGGGCTATATCATACTTAACAGTCATTTTAGGTGGCTAGTCATGTAAATCTATGTTAGACCGGTAAGGCCTTTGGGGCAAAACATCATCTTCAATAAAGTCATTCCCTTTCTTCTATTCCAAAGAATATATACTTTCTTCAAGCCTGCTGAAATTTATTATAATTAAGATTTTTAGAATATTGCCTTATAAGAATTTTAAGTTATCTTGCAGAAAGAGGATGGGACAGAAAAATTAGGAAAGGCGGTGACGTTGCTGTGCTGGTGAAAGAACACCTAAAGGTGAACGAAATAATGATTGCCAATCCACGAGACGTTGATGTAATAGCACTAGAGATCTGCCATGAGGATGATAAACTAATGATCATAAATGCATATAGTCCACCGCCAAGCAACACATGGACAAAGGAGGAGCTAGATAGTAAACGAGAGGGTCTTCTAACAATAATGAGAGAGATTATAGCGAGAGCTGATAAAGATAGATCACGACTGTTGGTAGTCAGGGACTTCAACTTGAAATCCATAGACTTGGAAGCATATGAAGCTAGAACAGGATTTTTGGACCTGTAGATTTGTAGACCTCATCCTGGAAACATTCTTGTATCAACATGTTAAATAAGCTATGAGGATGAGGGAAGGGGACATTCCCTCCATGCTACATTTGATATTTACCAGGAAGGAGGAAGAGATATTTGACATTCAGTACCTTCCTCCCTTGGGTAAAGTGACCATGTCTTTTTGGGAATAAAGTATGCAATGCATTATAATCTGGAAGAAAATAAGGTGGTTGAAGCAGTTGAAAACCCTGACTTCAGAAGAGGACATTATGGCGATCTTAGAAAAAATTTTAGCGAGTATAATTGGACAGACCTGTTGCTAGGTACGGCAGTACATGAGATGTATGTCAAGTTTTGTGAAATATATGATAAAGGCACAAAAAAATTTATACCAAAACAGAGATGCAGAACTAGGAAACAGGATTGGTTCAACAGAAATTGGGAGAGGGCCAGAGACCAAAAGACACAAAAATGGAATCAATATAGGAAGAGGCCAAACCCCCAAACATACCAGTGATACAAAGATGGACATGGCAGTGAGGAGAGAGGCAGAAAGAAATTTTGAAAAAGGGATTGCAGACAAATGTAAAACAGAACTAGGTCTATTTTATAAATTCATAAACAACAAATTGCAGGTAAAGGATAATATTCAGAGGTTGAAAATGGGAAATAGATTCACGGAAAATGAAAAGGAAATGTGTGAAACATTAAATGAAAAGTTCCCAAGTGTGTTACACACAGAAATCACAATTACGTGATGCATCAAATGAACAAATCCACAAGGGCCGTGACGAGGATTCGAACCTGCGTCCGAGAGCATCCCAGACGCTGCCTTAATCGACTGAGCTACGACATGGACAAAAGGAGTTGAAACCGAGGTTCTACTGAACTTACTGGATCCTGTAGCCTCTCCGAGGCACAAACCAGGGTTTTACACAACTCCCCCCACCATGCACTCGAGCTATGTCAATAGGCCGTTCTCCCTCTTCATCCTTACTTCATTACACACATAGGCCTATGTGACATGACATGTATGTATAAAAATGTGTGAAACTGTACATATTGTAATTTTAGTGAATTTTTAACAAGTAATATTGCGACAATAAACATTTATTGTGAACACGTTACTGACACGTGTATCACAGTTCCATGGAACATTATAAACGTTCTACTGTATACATATTGTAAAGGACACAAATATGCATCATATACAATAAAAAAAACAAATAAAACCGCATTGGAAATACATAGAACAAATAATTGAAAATATATTTGTGGCAACACTTGGTACTTTAATGGCCCGCGCGACCATTCAAGTCTGGGTGTGACGCACACGGGAGACCAGCCCCTGATGACGTCACAGCGCACCTTGTCCACGTCCCCACAGCCAAAGTAAGTGGAATTTGGTATTTATTTTTACATAGACAAGCTCAGGGAAGAGAATTTATCATTTTAAGAAGAAAAAATTTTTTTAGGAATACTTTTATGCGCACAGGGGGAATTTCACAATAAACTCGGCGCAGCACGTTGGTTAAAAAGCATATCAACAAACTGGAAAAGGTGCAAAGACATGCCACTAAGTGGCTCCTAGAACTGAAAAACAAGAGTTACACGGAGACGTTAGAGGCATTAAATATGCCGGCAATGGAAGATAGAAGGAAAAGAGGTGATATGATTACTACGTACAAAATAGTAACAGGAATCAATAAAATTGATGGAGGAAAAATTCCTGAGACCTGGAACTTCAAGAACCAGAGGTCATAGAATTAAACTAAGCAAAGATGCCGAAGAAATATACGAAAATTAACTTTCACAAACAGAATGGTACAGGGTTGGAACAAATTGTTGGAGGTGGTGGTGGAGGCCAAAACCTATCAGTAGTTTCAAAGTGTTGTATGACAGAGTGCTGGGGAGATGGAACACCACGAGCATAGCTCTCATCCTGTAACTACACTTAGGTAATTACACACTACCAACCGTTTACCTTACAAGTGCTAAGGATTACTTTTGAAGTTTTCATTTCATTTAGACATTACAGTATTTCAAATCCTAAGAAGGGCAGTCAAAATGTTTTGCAACATATATGTTGTGCATATAGCTTTCTATTTCTCATGATACCCAAATTTGGTTTGAATTCAGATTTGGCAATATCAACATTGTCAGCTGATGTCTGGACATTATTATCCTTTATTAGGCATATACACTAACACTGAAGGTTGGCCTGAGGCTAGAAAGTGAGGACAGTGACCCTCAGGAACTACCATCAGGTACATTCCTCACTTGAGATGGTTCATATCAAGTCCTAAGCTGAGATGTTAATAACCAGTACCTTCAAGGGCTTGAAAGAGGTTCTAGTACTAGACATGCCACAATTGCTGGTCAGAATTACACTTATCACCAGAAATAATAATAATGGCTAAACAGAATATTCCTTGCAGATATAATTAGAAGATTTCGTGCAATCACCAACATTTTGCATAACATTATGAAAGCAACCAATTTAAACAACTTAAAGCAATACAATTTTAAAATGTCTAATCTTAATTTAGTTCAAAGGATACATAGGTCAAATATGAGTAAAACAAGTCGGTAAAAAAAAAAAAAAAAAAAAAAAAAAAAAAAAAAAAAAAAAAAAAAAAAAAGCATTGAATGTAATGAAATACCATTTTTTGGGTGAGACCCGGAGGCTCCCGGAGCTATACCAGGCTGATGTGTATATATTAGACCATGGCAACAGTCAATCAATGGAGTCCTAGCCTACAGAGTATCACGAGCCAGAACCTGGCCCCCTCAGAGAGGTGTGAGGAGCAATGGCCTATAGACACCGGTCGGCCGGTCAGGGAGCTGGTCGGCCGAGCGGACAGCACGCTGGACTTGTGATCCTGTGGTCTCGGGTTCGATCCCGGGCGCCGGTGAGAAACAATGGGCAGAGTTTCTTTCACCCTATGCCCGTTACCTAGCAGTAAAATAGGTACCTGGGTGTTAGTCAGCTGTCACGGGCTGCTTCCTGGGGGGTGGAGGCCTGGTCGAGGACCGGGCCGCGGGGACACCTAAAGCCCCAAAATCATCTCAAGATAACCGACACCCCTGTGTGTTTGGAAGCAGTCAATATCTGCCATCTACCAGGTCAGACACCCAGAAAGGTAGGAAACTCAAAACAAACTCCAGCTGGTTAAAAATTGCAAACTGAAGGCCAAACGAGCAAGCAGAACTCTCCAATAAAAAAATAGGCAAACAAGTATGATATCACCACAGCTGCCGTGCTGCTTTCTCTGCAACTCTCCCTCCCAGGGTGAGGAAAGGGGGGGGGGGCCTCCCTACCTCTGGGTCTCACCTAGAAAATGGTGTTTCATTAAATTCAACACTGGTTTTTTGTGAAGAACCTCTCCGGCTTCCAGGAGCTACCTAACCACACAAAGTAAAAGAGGGACTTATCCGGGAGGCAGCCACCACTCGCTCCTCAACTCTAAGTACAGAACCCAACTACTCCATATCCCCCCCCCCCCCCCAGACCTTCCACAGCGGCTGTGGTGACATCATGCTAGTTTACTTGTTTTTTTCGAATGGGGGAGTTCCGCTTGCTAGTTCGGCTTTCGGTTTGCAATTTTTAACCAGCTGAAGTTTGTTTTGGGATTCCTACCTTTCTGGGTGCCTGACCTGGTAGATGGCAGATATAGACTGCTTCCAGACATATGGGGGTGTCTATAGGCCATTGCTCCTCATGCCTCTCTGAGGGGGCCAGGTCCTGGCTCGTGGTACTCTGTAGGCTAGGACTCCTTCGACTGACTGTTGCCACGGTCTAATATATACACATCAGCCCGGTATAGCGCCGGGGAGCCGGAGGGGCTCTCCACAGAAAAAAAGGGTATTTAAAGCTCATATGTTTCTTAATAATTTAACGTATAGTCAAAGGTAGCTGTATAAATTCAAATGTACCTAAATGTTTTAATAAAAAATCAACTTAAAATGATGACAACTGAATTGTTGGATTACTTGTCTAGTAATGCTTACTTAACCTAACCTGGCCTGACCTGACCTGATTATAGGCAGTGAGATCTACTCTTGTGCCCATCCTCTTGGGGATCAGTTACTTTGTGTGCCTAATCCTCCAAATTATACTTAACCCTTCCACTGCTCATGGGTCCTGAGGACATTTACACCCCTGTGTGCAAGAAAAAAAAAAAATTCAAACAAATTTTTTCATCTTCTAAACATGTTAATTTGTGTCCCCTGAGCACGGGAAAAATAAAAAAAAAATTGTAGGTGATATATTTTGGGCGCAATTGACCGAGGAAGTCTGGCAAAAAGTGGGCATTGACAGAGTGGTCGTCAGAGCCGGTCAGCATCACCCGCGCTGACAGATAGGAGTTGCCACAAAGATATTATCACTTAATTATTTCTATGTCTGATTTTTTTTTTAGTTTTTTTGCTGTAATATTATTCAATAGTGTGTATTGTAATATATGTATATAATAAAAGTGGTGAATAATTGCTATACTCAAAAGTATAGTGTGCATATTAGTGATTCAATTATTATGTTTATAAAACAACAAACAAATAGTTTTGCTGCTATTACACTCTATACACAGGTTACATATAAGTATCTGCATGTTTTGTTCACCATAACAAACCACTAAGTTGGTATTGAGAGTCGAAAAGTAGCGAGGAGTTACCGCCACACATCAGCAACCACTCAATGCCACTCCCTAAACAACGCCTCACTCGCCCACTTTTTCCTCCCACCATCCTGTTTTATATTTTATTCACAATATACAGACGTTATATATAAGAAACTACATGTCTTGTTCACCACAAGCGTACAACTAAGCAGATATAGTTAGTTTAGGCACTAAGAGCCATCGCTATACACACAGTCAGCTAGTAGCTGCCTCACTCACTCAAGGCCACACGCACTAAACTTTCTCCCCCAACAATACCGGTTGTGGTGTTATGACACTATATACAGACGTTATATATAAGTATGTATATGTTTTGTTCATCACAACTGTACAGCTAAGCTGATATAGTTAGTTTAGGCACTAAGAGCCGTCGCTATACACACAGTCAGCTAGCGGCTGCCTCACTCACTCAAGGTCACACGCACTAAACTTTCTCCCCCAACAATACTGTTTGCAGTGTTATTACACTATATACATATTATATATAAGTATTTACATGTTGTATGTACTGTAACTGTACACCTAAGCTTGTAGAGTGCCCAAAGAGCATAGTGGCCACCCTCTGCACAGCCAGACAAATCATGCAGACGACGTCACCTCGGCTCCTCCCAGCATAATCCTTTTGCTGTTATTACACTAATACACACATTATATATAAGTATCTACATTTGTGTTCATCATAGAGAACCACTGAGCTGGTATGGTGAATGCAGACAATAACAGGTGGCCACACAGTCAGTAAACGATGCTATCTCCCTCCGTCTCTCGGCATCACTCGTCCCACAGCACTAATTATTACAACAATCCTGCTATTATCACAACCTTGGTTATTTATATCACAGTCAGGGGTCATCTGTAATATTGTCATCGCTAAATAATAGCAATTATATATTTATTTTAGACATTTTTCGGCGATGTTGTGGTCACAAGCTGAACAGCAATGCTGTTCGCTCATGCTGCGTGCGCCAGCCTTGGTTGCTCCAACAGTACTGTGCCTCTCATACCCGAGAATATTGCCCACGATTTTTTTTTTAAATGGCGTCTGTTTACAAGAACCCTGAGGAAGCTAATGTGAACCCCGTGTAGCCGCGGGCCATTTGAATCGGGCCTGGCACCCTTGGGCATATATATACGCCACGCGCACGGTGGGACATGTTATTCAGGGCGTATATATACGCCATGCACAGTTTAAGGGTTAATCTTAAAGATGAAGTGGAAATAGTTTCCACTTCCAAGGTGTTCTGTTACTGCATGATACTGTATTGCTTTAAATGGTTACAGTTGCAGAGATCCTATCTGTTCGTAAGGGGATCACGCAGTTTAAAAATCACATTACAACACTACGGGAAGATAATTTTTGCAGTTCATTATCAATGGTTAGTGGTGCAGTCAAAATGTACTATTATCTGGGAATTGATATCTTAAAAATATAAAAATAGTTAAAAGTACAGTACATTAAAACAGAGGATTATTACATTTATAAATGCAATATAGAGGAAATTTTATTTCATTTTATTTTATTCTTAGAAGCTCGAGTTGCAAAACATTTTTAAATACCCCCTCATACCTTTGTATTCTGAAAATCCTAAATGACTTAAATATATTTAAAAAAAACTACTTGAGCACTTGTCACACTCCAAACTTAAGATCTAACGAACCCTCATGCACAATAGCTAAAGTACAAAGATGGTTAATGTCAAGAGAAAATTATAATTTACTCTAAGTGGCCATGCTTTATCAGCCCAGAATATATTTTAAGATCCAAACTGCATTCCAATTAAAGTGACTGCATACCAGCTCAACAAAATAAGAGAAAAGACTGATAGAAGACATTTGCAGATACAAGTACCATAATCAAGCAGCTGACCAAATAACCTTAAACCAAATTACTGGCTAACAAACACGAAGTCACTTAAAAAAAAAATTAAGACTTTATTTAATGACAATTACTGTACAACATAAAAACACATGATACAGAATAAACTGAAGAAAAAACTTTGGTTTGGAAAGCAAATAATTTAATGAATGCGTGTTTGTCAGCTGTGAAAATGAGTGCAAAACTGACCCCTGAGAGGGCAGCGGGTCAGAAGGGGTTGCTTTGTTGCCCTCCCCTGTTGTGGTTGTTGTGGTGGCGGTGGCCAGAGCAGAGATGGCTACACGATGAAGGGAGGTGGTAGTTGTGGTAGTTGTGGTAGTATTGGAGGAGGGAGGATTGGTGCAGACGGAGGAGTCAGAGGCTGACCGGGAAAGGGATTCGTCGCTGAGGGATGTGCGATGGGATGTGACAGAGGATCTAGGAGAAGCTCCTCCATTGTGATGTGGCGACAGGACACTGCTATGATGCCGTGCCAGTGAGGCATTGGGAGTAGATGGGCCTCCTGATGCTATCCCAGCTTGAATATCACCATCTGCATCTTCCAACATGGCCTGATACCGTTGGAGATCTGCACGTAACTTCTCAATCCTTTGACAAGAATCATTGAGCTGGCCCATTATACTCATTGGGTCACCAAGTGATGGATTTCCCTCGTACACTTCTTTCATCTTTAAGAGCCCATCCCTGAAAAAGTAAAATATCACAGTAAGCTTTTACACACACTTAAGTCAAAAACTTATAATATATAAAGAAAATATAAAAAAAATCCTGACCTAATTAGACAAATCTGATACATATACTGTACCTCTGTCATTCATAAGTTACCTGTAACTAAGAAGTTGACAGATGCTGGATGTGCAATTTTGAGTCTTTTAGATAAATACAAAATGATCTACAATACATCAATCTATACTGTATAACTAAGTATTAAAGGCATATTTATCTTGTGACTACTGCTCAAAGACAAAGACAGAACTGCTTAACAAATTGTGTTTAGATAAAATATACTGTAGACTGCTGATGTTATACAGGGATGCATTACTTAAGACCATATACCAAATTCAACTGTCCAGTATTTTCTAAAGAGTACATTACAAAACTCCAACCACCATGTCAAATCCAACCATGACGTATTTTATACAGTACACCTCATCAAACTCAATCATGCAACAATATAAATTCTCTTATCCACAACTCGTTCATTCAAAATATTGGTATATATGAGGAAACACCAATTCTGGTAACTCTTTATATTACCCAAAGGTGAATTAACCCTTAAATTGCGCATTGCATCATATGATGCTTTGACCGACTTGCAGTAAATTGCGCATCGCATCATATGATGCTTTGGAGTACTACGCAAGATTTAACCCTTACACTGCTCAGGGGTCCTTGGGACATTTACACCCCTGTGCACAAGAAAAAAAAAATTCAAAAAATTTTTTTCGTCTTCTAGACATGTTAATTGGTGTCCCCTGAGCACGGAAAAAATAAAAAAAAAATTGTAGGTGACATATTTTGGGCGCAATTGACCGAGGAAGTCTGGCAAAAAGTGGGCGTTGACAGAGCGGTCGTCAGACCCGGTCAGCGTCACCCGCGTTGACAGATGGGAGTTGCCACAAAGATATTATTACAGTACCTAATTGTTTCAATGTCTCCGATTGATTTTTTCTTAGTTTTTTTGCAGTAATATTATTCAATAGTGTGTATTGTAATATATTTATATAATAAAAGTGGTTAATAATCGCTATACTCAAAAGTATGATGTGCATATTAGTGATTCAATTATTATGTTTATAAAACAATGAACAAATAGTTTTGCTGCTATTACACTCTATACACAGGTTATATATAAGTATTGGCATGTTTTGGTCACCATAACGAACCACTAAGTTGGTATTGAGAGTCGAAAAGCAACGAGGAGTTACCGCCACACACCAGCCAGCCACTCGCTGCCACTGCCTCAACACACGCACTAAACTTTCTCCCCCAACAATACCATTTGTGGTGTTATTACACTATATACAGACGTTATATATAAGTATGTGTATATTTTGTTCACCACAACTGTACAGCTAAGCTGATATAGTTAGTTCAGGCACTAAGAGTCGTCGCTATACACAGATGGCAGCTGGCGGCTCCCTCACTCATTCAAGGTCACACGCACTAAACTTTCATCCCCAACAATACCAGTTGTGGTGTTATTACACTATATACAGACGTTATATATAAGTATGTATATATTTTGTTCACCACAACTGTACAGCTAAGCTGATATAGTTAGTTCAGGCACTAAGAGTCGTCGCTATACACAGATGGCGGCTCCCTCACTCATTCAAGTTCACACGCACTAAACTTTCTCCCCCAACAATACCAGTTGTGGTGTTATTACACTATATACAGACGTTATATATAAGTATGTGTATATTTTGTGCACAACAACTGTACAGCCAAGCTGATATTAGTTAGTTCAGGCACTAAGAGTCGTCGCTATACACAAATGGCGGCTGGCGGCTCCCTCACTCTTTCAAGGTCACACGCACTAAACTTTCTCCCCCAACAATACCTTTTGCAGTGTTATTACCCTATATACACATATTATATATAAATATCTACATGTTGTATGCACCGTAACTGTACACCTAAGCTTGTAGTGCGCCCAAAGAGCATAGTGGCCACCCTCTAAACAGCTAGACAAATCGTGCAGACGACGTCACCTCCGTCACCCATATGGCTCCTCCCAGCATAATCCTTTTGCTGTTATTACACTAATACACACATTATATATAAGTATCTACATTTGTGTTCACCATAGAGAACCACTGAACTGGTATGGTGAATGCAAACAATAACAGGTGGCCACACAGTTAGTAAACGATGCTGTCACCCTCCGTCTCTCAGCATCACTCCTCCCACAGCGCTAATTATTACAACAATCCTGCTATTATCACAACCCTGGTTATTTATATCACAGTCATTGGTCATCTGTAATATTGTCATCGCTAAATAATAACAATTATATATTTATTTTGACATTTTTCGGCGATGCTGTGGTCACAAGCTGAACATCAATGCTGTTCGCTCATGCTGCGTGCGCCGGCCTTGGTTGCTCCAACAGCACTGTGCCTCTCACACCTGAGAATATTGCCCACGATTTTTTTTCAAAATGGCATCTGTTTACAAGAGCCCTGAGGAAGCTACTGTGAACCCCGTGTAGCCGCGGGTCATTTGAATCAGGCCTGGCACCCTATGGCGTATATATACGCTATGCGCACCATGGGACATGTTACTCAGGGCGTATATATACGCCATGCGCAGTTTAAGGGTTAAACAGCCCGCGGATAAACGGGGTTCACCACATCTTCATCAGGGCTCTTGTAAACAGACGCCATTTTTTTAAAAAATCGTGGGCCAAATTCCCGGGTGTTAGGGGCCTCAGTATTGAGTCGGCTACCAAGCCTGACGCACGCAGCATGAGCTCACAGCACTGCTGTTCAGCTTGTGACCACAGCATCGCCTAAAAATGCCATAATATACTTGTTCATGCTATTATGTAGTGATGATGATATTACAGAAGACCCCTGACTGTGATAAAACTGACCAGGGTTCCGATAATAGCAGGATTGTGGTGATATTTAGCGCTGTGCTCCATGGAGGGAGGAGTAATGCTGAGGAAGGAGTAATGCTGTGGGAGGGAGGGTGGTGGCATTGTCTTCTGACTGTGTGTGGCCACCTTTTATTGACTGCACTCACCATACTAGCTTAGTGGTTCGCTATGGTGAACACAAATGTAGATACTTATATATAACGTGTGTATAGAGGGTATAAACAGCAAGAGGAGTAGGTTGGGAGCCGCCATTTTGGCGAGGGCGGTGGCGTCGTCTGCACGATTTATCATGTTTACTGGTGACCACGATGGTCTTAGGACACCATACCATTTAACTCGTACAAGTATGGTGAATAAAACAGGTAGATATTTATATATAATGTGTGTATATACTGTAATAACACCACAAACAGTATTGTTGGAGGAGAAATATTAGTAATTACCTAAGTGTAATTACCTAAGTGTAGTTACAGGATGAGAGCTACGCTCGTGGTGTCCCGTCTTCCCAGCACTCTGTCATATAACGCTTTGAAACTACTGACGGTCTTGGCCTCCACCACCTTCTCACTTAACTTGTTCCAACCGTCTACCACTCTATTTGCGAAGGTGAATTTTCTTATATTTCTTCGGTATCTGTGTTTAGCTAGTTTAAATCTATGACCTCTTGTTCTTGAAGTGCCAGGTCTCAGGAAATCTTCCCTGTCGATTTTATCAATTCCTGTTACTATTTTGTATGTAGTGATCATATCACCTCTTTTTCTTCTGTCTTCTAGTTTTGGCATGTTTAATGCTTCCAACCTCTCCTCGTAGCTCTTGCCCTTCAGTTCTGGGTAAGACATGCATGGGCAAGACATGTCATGGGCAAGACATGCAAAGACATGCTACTTCGTAGCATGTCTTTGCACCTTTTCCAGTTTGTTTATGTGCTTCTTAAGATATGGGCACCACACAACAACTGCATATTCTAGCTTTGGCCTAACAAAAGTCATGAACAATTTCTTTAGTATATCGCCATCCATGTATTTAAATGCAATTCTGAAGTTAGAAAGCATCGCATAGGCTCCTTGCACAATATTCTTTATGTGGTCCTCAGGTGATAGTTTTCTATCTAGAACCACCCCTAGATCTCTATCTTTATCAGAATTCTTTAAAGATTTCTCACATAATATATAGGTTGTATGGGGTCTATGTTCTCCTATTCCACATTCCATAACATGACATTTATTAACATTAAATTCCATTTGCCAGGTGGTGCTCCATATACTTATTTTGTCCAGGTCTTCTTGAAGGGCATGACAATCGTCTAAATTTCTTATCCTTCCTATTATCTTAGCATCATCAGCAAACATGTTCATATAATTCTGTATACCAACTGGTAGATCATTTATGTAGACAATAAACATCACTGGTGCAAGAACTGAACCCTGTGGTACTCCACTTGTGACATTTCTCCATTTCGATACATTGCCTCTGATTACTGCCCTCATTTTTCTATCAGTCAGAAAATTTTTCATCCATGATAGAAGCTTACCTGTCACCCCTCCAATATTTTCCAGTTTCCAGAACAACCTCTTGTGTGGAACTCTGTCGAAAGCCTTTTTTAGGTCCAGATAGATGCAGTCAACCCAACCATCTCTTTCCTGTAATATCTCTGTGGCTCGATCATAGAAACTGAGTAAATTCGATACGCAGGATCTTCCAGATCGAAAACCATACTGTCTGTCTGATAATATATCATTTCTCTCCAGGTGTTCTACCCATTTAGTTTTGATTAGCTTTTCCATTACTTTCACTATTACACTTGTCAATGATACAGGTCTATAATTAAGGGGGTCTTCCCTGCTGCCACTTTTGTAGATTGGAACTATGTTAGCCTGTTTCCACACGTCTGCTACGATTCCTGTACACAGGGATGCCTGAAAGATCAGGTGAAGTGGAATGCTGAGCTCAGATGCACATTCTCTCAGAACCCATGGTGAAACGCCATCTGGGCCAGCTGCTTTGTTCTTCCCGAGCTCCTTTAGCATATTTTCCACTTCATCTCTAGACACCTCTATCCGCTCTATGTTATTCTCTGGAATTCTTATTGTGTCTGGTTCTCTGAAGATTTCATTTTGTACAAACACACTTTGGAACTTTTCATTTAATGTTTCACACATTTCCTTTTCATTTTCCGTGAATCTGTTTCCCATTTTCAACCTCTGGATATTATCCTTTACCTGCAATTTGTTGTTTATGAATTTGTAGAATAGGCCCGGTTCTGTTTTACATTTATCTGCTATCCCTTTTTCAAAATTTCTTTCTGCCTCTCTCCTTACTGCTGTATAGTTGTTTCTCGCATCTTTGTATCGCTGGTATGTTTGGGGGTTTGGCCTCTTCCTATACTGATTCCATTTTTGTGTCTTTTGGTCTCTTGCCCTCTCACAATTTCTGTCGAACCAATCCTGTTTTCTGGCCCTGCATCTCTGTTTTGGTATGAATGTTTGTGTGCCTTCCTCGTATATTTTGAAAAATTTGGCATACATTTCATTTACTTCCCTGCCTAGCAACAATTCTGTCCAATTACACTCATTAAAAAAATTTCGAAGTTCCCCATAGTTGCCTCTCCTTAAATCGAGTTTATCAACTGTTTCAATGTCCCCATTTTCTTCTAGATGATATCTTAAAGCATATTTAATGTCTAACAGGACGTGATCACTCATTCCCAAGGGAGGAAGGTACTGGATGTCAAAAATCTCCTCTTCTTTCCTGGTGAATACTAGATCCAGTACTGACGGTACATCTCCTTCCCTCATTCTTGTGGCTTGCTTTATGTGTTGATACAAGAATGTCTCCAGAATGAGGTTCACAAATCTGCATGTCCAAAAGTCCTCCGTTCTTGCTTCATAGGCCTCCCAGTCTATTGCTCTAAAGTTGAAGTCCCCCAGTATCAACAGTCGTGATTTATCTTTATCTGCTTGTACAATAATATCTCTCATGACCATTATGAGGCCCTCTCGTTTGTCATCCAGTTCTTCCTTTGTCCATGTGTTGCTTGCTGGTGGGCTGTAGGTATTTACAATTATCAGCTTATCATCCTGATTCCAGACCTGCAATGCCATTATGTCAATATCTCGAGGGTTTTCAAATATTAACTCTTTTACCTTCAGGTGTTTTTTCACCAGTACAGCCACTCCTCCTCCCTTCCTAGTTTTCCTGTCACGTCTCCAAACTGAGTAGCCTCTTGGGAATATGACTTCATTTATTATATTTCCTTCAAGTTTCGTCTCTGATAATGCAACAATATCTGGGACCCTAAGCTGGATTATATCTTGCAACTCCAAAGTTTTTGACCTCACTCCATCTATGTTGGTATATACAATTTTCAGGAACATGTTCCCTTTTCCTTTGCTCTCTACTCCCCCTTCCACTACTGATCTTGTTGCTTTGTTTTTATGTACCATTTCACAAGCTTTCCAGTCCCTGTCACTTTGTAAAAAAAAGAATTTCTGTCTTCTTCATTTCTATCCCCATTTAGACGTTTTGCCTCAATTAGGTTCATTTTCAGCTTTTCTCTGTCTTCCTTGGAGAGGTCTTGTCTTATTGACCAAAATTTGCCAACCTCATCACTCTGCAGTTTCCTGGCATTTCTTAGCACTTCCATCATGTTTTTCACTCCATTAAACGTCACCCTTAAGGGGCGGTTCTTTTCTTTCTCATATTTTCCTATTCTTCTAAAATCACTGACATTTTCCTTTGAGCCTTCTCCTAAACCTACTATTTTCTCTATGATTTTCATCTCTTCTGCCGCTCGGTCCACCCTAGATGAAATTTCCTTCTCTAAACATCCAAAAATGATTATGGACTTAGTTCTATCTGCAGTGTTTTGTACCAGTTTACTGTTGGTAACCAGTTCTTTCCTAATTGCTTGCCTAATTTCTGCTTCTTGTTGGTCATTTCTGGTTTTGACTTCCGAACACACTTCTTTGATAGTCTCTTTCTCTTTTACAACTTGAGCATATGTCGCTTTTATTTCTTCTTTATACTTTTCTAGTTCTTTATTCACCTCATCTATGTGAGTTGTCAGTGAAGTTTCCAGTTGGAGATCCTTACCTAACTCTATGTTAGCCCTTAGGCTTGCTTGGAGTTGTTCACCATACGAGTCTATCTTCTTGTTTATTTCTTCAAAGTCACCACACTTCACTTTCCACGCCTCATTTTCTTTCACTAGTTCCTTGATTTGCTCCTCCTGATTTGTTACCTTGCCTGTTAATGCAGTAATAATCTTACCTTGTTGAAGCATACTCCCTTTTAGAGTGCAAAGCTCACTCCAAAGAGCTCCATTGTCCTCTTCCAATTTAAGCACTTTTTCTTCATACTTCTTTTGCATATCCTCAATTATCTCTAACCTGCCAAGAACACCTCCTTTCCTTATATCTTGTAGTGAGAATCCTTTGAAACCATCATCTGTTGGTGTGTCTACATTCTCAGTGGGGGGGGTGGCGGCGGCCATCTTTGTTTTTGTTCTAGACCAAAACAAACTTTTCCACTCGGCTATTTTCACTCACTTTTACTTGTTTATTGTATTTTATTTGCTTTTACTCTTCCCTGAACCTTTATGTAACCTGGGACACCACTGTAGCCCTCAACCTGTGCCCAATACTTAGGTAATTCGATTACCTAGGTAATTAGTGCGTCAGGCCTTGAGGGCAGCAGCCAGCTGACTGTGTGAGGTCCTACGTCTTTGTGCCTTTACTCACCATGCAAGCTTAGATGTACAGTTATGGTGAACAAAACATGTAAATACTTATATATAACGTCTGTATATAAAAGCAAAAACAGTATGGTGGGTGGAGAATGGTGGCAAGTCAGGTGAGGTGAAGGAGGGAGGGAGTGGCAGCCAGTAGCGGGCTGCCACTGGCTGCCACTCAGCATACCAACTTAGTGGTTTGTTATGGTTAACACGAATGTAGATACTTATATATAGCGTCTGTATATAGTGAATTAAAGCAAAAACAGTATTGTGGGAGGAGAATGTGGGTGAGTCAGGTGACTTGAGGAAGGGAGGAAGTAGCAGCCAGTGGCGGGCTGCCACTCAGCATGCCAACTTAGTGGTTCGTTATGGTGAACACGAATGCAGATACTTATATATAACGTCTGTATATAGTGAATAAAAGCAAAAACAGTATGGTGGGAGGAGAATGTGGGCGAGTGAGGTGTTGAGGGAGGGCGTGAGTGGCTAGCTGATACACGGCGGTAACTCCTCGTTACTTTTTGACTCATAATAGCAACTTAGTGGTTTGTTATGGTGAACAAAACATGCAGATACTTATATATAATCTGTGTATATAGTGTAATAACCGACAAAGTATTTGTTCACTGTTTGATGAACGTAATTGAATCAACAATATGCACACCATATTTTTGAGTACAGCGATGATTCACTCATTTTATTATATAAATATATCACACTACACATTATTGAATAATATTACAGCAAAAAAAAAAACTATGAAAAATCAGAGACATTGAAATAATTAGGTAATTATCTCTTTGTGGCAACTCCGGCCTGACAGCTGGCAAGCAACAGACCGCCTGGGACGCACGCTGAGTCAGCGCCTGTTTTTTGCCAGATTTCGCCGCCCTATAGCGGGCAATATATGCCACTTACTATTTTTTTATTATTTTTCCCATGATCAGTGAACACAAATTAACACTTTCGCGCTCTCCGCAAAGGTCACTCAGCCAACCGAATGTGCGCGCTGCGTTTTTATCGCTTAAGCGTAAAAACAAAAATGTGTATACTCTTTTTACTCTTCTGACCTTAGTTCTCATGCTACGTATTACATTTTGGTACCAACGTGTTCGCAATAAAATTCTCTAGAAGAACATCAGTAAAAAAGTCACGAAACGTATAGGGATACCAGCACCAAATAAATAACTATGAAGATGACTCGCCGTGAGCGCCCATCAGCAACAAAATGTTTTTACTCTTGGGATTGTAATCAACTCCACACTTGTTCTACAGCGTTAATTTTGGCATCAATGGACTCGCAATGAAATTCCCAACGCGGTGATATGAATATAAGCGTAGAATAATGATTGCGGCCCGCCCGCAAGAGTGTGGGAAGTGGTGAAATTGTTACCCGGTATCGGTGACGGGACGACGCATGGCGCTTTGAAAGTTTATACTTATTTCACTCTCATGACATTAATTTTCTATGTACGTCATTCATTTTTGTGTCAATGTGTTCGCAATAGAATGTTCTATGTGCCCATAGGTAAAAAATATCAACAAAGCGTAAGTTAGAATAGCGCCAAATATAAAACAACGCTGGAACATATCAGTGAGCGTCAAACACACACAAAATGTTTTTACTTTTGTTATGTTTGTCAAGTTTATACTTGTTGCAAACAGTTATTTTTGGTTGTATATTGATCGGAATAAAATTCCCTAAACAGACATATGCATATAATACATGATATGGGGGAAGCATTACCAGTATAAACGGCTAAAGTCACCCACCTGCAACCCGTTTGGGACAAAATACCATTTGATCGAAGTTATCCACACCTTTCATGAACTTATTGTACCATGCAGCCTAGTGGTGAGAAAGAGAGCCTCATAGCGCGCAGTTTAAAACAAACCCAAAGTAAATCGGATAAAAATTGAATTTTATACAAATATTTTCAAAGTTGACATAACTTTATGTCCACTATGCGTTTACGTTAGACGAAACCGGACGCGCCGGCGCGTTCAGATAGCGCGAAAGTGTTAACAGGTTAGGAAGTTTTTTTTTTTTTTTTTTTTTTTTTTTTTTTTTTTTTTGTGTGTGTGTGTATGCGCCTATGGGTGTCGAATGGTATATAGCCATGCGCCATTTAAGAGTTAAGATAGGAAATAAATAGGGAAACATTTGTTGTATCCAGACCAGATGGCAAAAACTCCCTGGGCATGTATCATATGGAAAAATTGAGAACTAAATGGAGTGAAATGCTATTTCTTTGTTGACTCAATAGCATTTCGAGAGCATTGGGCTCTGGTACCACAGAAATATATAAATATTACCTAGTGTGTCCATCACATCATTCTGAAGCAGTTTGAGGCAGCTCATAAAATTGCCATGTTCTGCTTGGTCTGTGATGACTATCACCATGGACTAGAAGGCAATAGGCACAATAGGCTAGAAGCATCTAGCCTATTGTATGCAAGTTTATCACAAAGGGCTATGCAACCGTAAGTACTGTACATGTAATAAGTTTAGCTATAGTATTTTTTTTATTATTTTTTTTTAGTTTTTTTTATGTGAGGAACCCATTGTGCTGCTGTACTGCATGTAAATGAGGTTATCAAGACTGCATACTTGTATTTGTTCGTGCGTGAATAACTCCAGGAAGTTTTCGGATATTTTTGGTCTGAAGGAAGCCATGACATGAGTTGACTCACTATACACCATGTTTACCTACAAGGTATTTTGCACATGTTACACACATCTAACATGGCTCTCTACAGGGATGCAGAGCAATGAAAGTAGACTATATTACTGTGCAAACATCGATATATTATATTCAGGATTCCTGATGTTGAAAAGGATTCCCCCCCCCCCATGTTATCTCCTCAATTGCAGGGGTTTTTACCAGAGATGGTGAACTGCCAAATGTCAAGTACAATTTCAGTATATTGTTGATTAATGTTCAACAGTAAATGGGAATTTTCAGTCATGAACCAACTGGGTTCATCTGTTAACGCTTAGACAGCGGTTATCGTCAACTGTTGATTCACAGGGTAATGGAGTTATCGCACAAAAATTTGACAAATTATTGTCCGAGTGTTAAATGTATGATGCAAATATGGATATAAAAGCTCTCTGGATGATAATAAAGAAAAACAAGTGATAAAACAATCTGTGAAACATCGGAGTATAAAACAGAAAGCGTCGGCATAGTCGATCACCAGGCACTGTCAAGCGACAGATGCAGCCTTGCAGAGCATCTCCACCCAGTGAAATGATAAATATTCACTTATTTTCGTTCTTCTTACATTCTGCATACAAATTAATAATTCTACAATAAAATATTATTTGTTGCCTTTTTTTTATTTTTGTGCATATGCGGATATGACCACATCTCTATAGCCGCTGTCTAAGTTAAATCTGCATGTTCTCCAGTAGTAACTCGCCATACATAATTCTTGCCTTGGCACTTTAGTAATGTAACATCAGTCCCATTTATTTTAATATAAATAAACCTACTGTTTACAGAATAACTTGCTCTTTACCTAATCTGATATACTTTCCTAAATAAATCTAACTGATGCTCTTGCTTGTATGTGCCCAGACAGTAATGGGCATATTCAAAAGAATTATTATGCTGAATTCACCACTGTTGGATATCCTACTTAGGTTGATACCCAAGGCAAGACCTATGTGCTGACTGAATGATACTGATCTTGCTTTGCCCCCTTCTACCCAAGACTAAACACACAGTATATATATAACCAGCCCAGAATCTTTGACTAAATATGTACTGCCAGCAAAGAGGAAAAAATCATATGGTGTACACATATCCAGTTTCAGTTGCACTGGGTCACCCAAATAAAGCAAAGAAAAGTCAAACTTAATAAACAAATATTATTGCAGGAATCTACTATACAGTGCAGTGTTAAATAAACACGTAAATTTGATGTGGTGATATGACTGAAAAATGGTTTAGTATTTAGGATGATTTATTATAAAGAAGTTCAGATTTTGAGGGCGGACAATTTATATCATAAGGCAAGTTATATATTCATTTTATAAATGTTCATAACAATCAAAATTTTAGTTACACTTAAATTCTCAAATTCTAAAAATTGAATGAGAAAAAAAAAGGATAATTTAGAACCAAATATATTACCTGGCTGCCGTTTCTTGGTGAAGTTTGGTTGTAACATCATCAATTCGCTGTTGGATTCGTTTCTTTCGTTGATTGGGAGGTAGATCACTGAAGTCCTCCTTTTCGGAGAATGAAAAATTGTTCTGCCAAGAACATTGTGAAATTAGTCTTTAAGAACTGCTTTTACTTTACTTATGTATGCAGTAAAATGCATGAAACACTGACTTTTTTTTTATCAAAAAACAATGTGATGTCAATATGTACCAAGTACAATCACACCCAAATCTTTTGCATCACCACACAAGTGAAATGCATTTTAGATATACAAGTGACCTTACTGTTCAAATAAGCAGTCAACTGAAACTAAAGCCCAGCACGCCTATTTCAACCCAAGTGGATCAGATTTCTAACAACAAAAACATTGCACCTGCACACCTCTCCAAATTTCATGAAAGCATAAGTGTGAGAGATGCCTGTGACTGTATGGCTCCAGTCTTCTGATAAAGCTACAAGCTTTGCAATGAAAGACTGTTCTATAACACTACTAATTACCATCAGGATGGGATTGTTACATTAGTTCTTAATATTTGTACTGTGGCTATGTCTGAATATGTCACCACTTAAGTGTTCAAAGATACAAATTACTTTACAGTGTTGTTAAACAAAAAAAAGTGATGAATGTAATGAAACGCCATTTTTTGGGCGAGTCTCGGAGGCTCCCCCGGAGCTATCCAGGCTGAATGGATATGTACAACTTTCTGGCATCAGTCAATGTGCACGGAGTTCTTGCCTACCGGGGACCACAAGCCAGAACCTGGTCCCCTCAAGAGACACACGAAAAGCAATGGCCTATAGAAACCCCCGTGTGGTTGGGAGCATTCTGTGTCTGCCATCGACCGGATCTGGCACCCAGAAAGGTAGGCAGCCCAAAACAAACCCCTATTCTGGTGAATCTATTGCTAATGAAAGCCGAACGAGTTACAGAACTCCCCAAACGAAAATTAGCCAACGAGCATGACGTCATCATGTCGCCACACTGCTGTCAACCTCCCCTATCCCCGGGATGGGGATGGGTTGGGGGTTGACGCAAGGCCCCCCAGAGGCCAAACCCAGCGGTCGTGAGAGAGGAGGAAGGGACGTCCCCAAAGGAACCAGAACAGCCAACGAAGCCACAACTGACCATTATGGCAAAATTCAGGCTCCCGCACAAACCCTCGAGCAACCGCCACGTTACCTGGAAGCCCCTCAGAAACAGACGAAGGCGGGAGCGCAGACGAAGCAGAGCCGCTGGAGGAAGAGACATGGAAGCGGTCCGAACGTCCCACACAAAACCCAGCCAAGACTGAACCTGAGAGGGAACCAGGTGGGATTCCCGCCAGTTCACCAAAAACCCGAATCCTGCGACCTGGGAAAGAACCCAATCCCTGGCGAGCAGACACGTGGACAGGTTGGGAGCCCAAACCAGCCAGTCATTAAGGTAGGCCAGAACCCGTACACCTAACAGATGCAGACAGGCCACTGTGACCTGAGTTACAAGGCGAGTGAAAACGCAAGGCGCCAGATTTAAGCCTAATGGAATGCAATGAAAGTAGTAACCTTGACGTCCCACCACAAAACCGAGCTAGTCCCTGAACTACGGATGAATCAGAACGTGCCAATACGCATCCTGGAGGTCCAGGGACACCAAGCACCTGGCTCCAACAGAAAATATATCAACAGGGACAGAGTAGTCATCCAAAAGGAGTGGCAATAAACCCACAGGTTCAGACGAGACAAGTCCAGAATGAACCGGAGGTCCGCGCAGTCTTGTTTCGGGACCGGAAACAGGCAGGAGATCCACCAGAGGGACAAGGATGTTTCATCCATGCCTAAGCGACTTGACAGAGCGGAGGAGAACAGGAAGGAGGAGCCACCCAACGCCACCACAAGCCGCATGAAATGACCCCAAAAGGCCCACGAATCATGAGACCAAGCGCAAAGCAGAGCAAGCCTCCCCCCCACCGCTCCGTCAATGGGACAAACCGCAAAATGGCCGATGCATCTTACGAGCACCCAAATGGTGCAAAAGGCGATCCCCGCACCGAACAGAACCAGATGGCACTGAAGGCTGTGCCGGCACCAAACATGACACCACAGGCCCATCATGAGAGAAAGAATCCTGAGCCCTGGCACGATCCAGCTGGGACAGCCTCCCACAGGCCCCCCCGGAGGAACAACAACTCTGACATAGGACGGCAACTAGTTAAAGCCGCCTGCAGATTCTGCATCACCGCAAACTCTGTAAACAGCAACAGACAAAAGGGTGAAGACAATTATGAATGTTAATATAAATAAATTATGTGAAAAATCTTTTAAGAATTCTGATAAAGAAAGAGATCTAGGGATGATTCTCGATAGAAAACTATCACCTGAGGATCACATTAAGAACACTGTGCGAGGAGCCTATGCTACACTTTCTAACTTCCGAATTGCTTTTAAATACATGGATGGTGAAATACTAAAGAAATTATTCATGACTTTTCTTAGACCAAAGCTGGAATATGTAGTGGTTGCATGGTGCCCATATCTTAATAAGCACATCAACAAACAGAAAAGAATGAAAAGACATGCCACTAAGTGGCTCCCAGAACTGAAGGACAAGAGAGGAGAGGTTAGAGGCATTAAATATGCGAAAACTAGAAGAAAGAAGAAAAAGAGGCAACCTGTTCACTACGCACAAAATAATAACAGGAAGCTATAAAATTGATAAGGAAGAATTCCTGAGACCTGAAACTTCGAGAACAAGAGGTCATAGATTTAAATTAGCTAAACAAAGATGCCAAAGAAATATAAGAAAATTCACTTTCGCAAACCGAGTGGAAGATGGTTGGAACAAGTTAGGCGAGAAGGTGGTGGAGGCCAAAACCTTCAGTAATTTCAAAACGTTATACGACAAAGAGTGCTGAGAAGACGGGACCCCATGAGAGTAGCTCTCATGCTGTAACTACATTTAGGTAATTACACACACACACACACACACACACACACACACACACACACACACACACACACACACACACACATTTGATAAAATCGATAGGGAAGACTTCCTGAGACTTGGAACTTCAAGAACAAGAGGTCATAGATTTAAACTAGCTAAACACAGATGCCGAAGAAATACAAGAAAATTCACTTTCGCAAACAAAGTGGTAGACGGTTGGAACAAGTTAGGTGAGAAGGTGGTGGAGGCCAAGACCGTCAGTAGTTTCAAAGCATTATATGACAGAGTGTTGGGAAGACGGGACACCACGAGCATAGCTCTCATCCTGTAACTACAATTAGGCAATTACTTAGGTAGTTACACACACACACACACACACACACACACACACACACACACACACACACACACACTTTTTTTTTACTTTTTAGAAAAGGTGACACCCCTAGGGTCAACACTTGCAGCAGAGGAGCTCCAGCATATTTCAACAATCCTAAGTATTGTAGTACAGGTTGATGGTAGTGAGTGGTGTCCCACAGAACATAAAGGTATAGTGCTCTTGAAAAATAGGTGAGATAACAGGAAAGTGCTAAGGGAAGTGAAAAATCAGATGAGAAAAAGTTGCCCTAGTGTTTACAGTGCAGAGAAGAACATTCAAGATGGCCACTGGCAAGGGGAAAAACAAAACAGAGCTTGATTTTGAGGGATTCAATGAAGAAAGCATTGATATTAGTAGTCTACATAACAAGTTGGTAAATTTAGATACTATAGTGAACTCTCATGTAGAAATAATTAGTAAATTGAAAGAAAGTAATGACCATTTGAATAGCAAAGTTTTATGTCTTGAGGGTTTAGTGAAAGACTTGCGCAAGGATAAGAATCAATTGGAAACAAATTGCAAAGCCATGGAAGAAGAAAATAAACTCTTAAAAATAGCTTTGGAAGAAGTTAAAGTAAATTTAAACATAAATGACTACAATAGGTTAGGCAAGGAAATTCAACAGGAGAAACAGCTTTTGTCAGCACAGATGGAGGAAGTTACACAGGGAATAGAACAGTGCAAGAAAGATATGCAACTCACTTATGCACAAGTGGCCAAGGAGAAGGAAAAAATAGAAGAAGCAGTAAAGGAAGTCAAACACTGCAGCAACCAAGATAAAACAAACATTAGGCTAGAAGTGAGGAAAGAATTGGCATCTAACCCGAAGTTGGTGCAAAACACAGTTGATCGGAGTAAGTCCCTGATCATTTTTGGCTGCAAAGAAAAGGCGATAACATCTAGGTCAGAAAGAGCTGTAGAAGAAGCTAAAGTAGTAGATAAAATTGTTGGCCTCGTGGAAGGTCTTACAAACAGAGAGAATGTGTGCGACTACAGGAGAATAGGCAGGTACGTAAAAGGGAAAGATCGACCTTTGAGGATCACCCTAAACGGTGCCAAACAGATGGAAGAAGTACTAAGGAATGCTAGAAAATTGCAAAGGGATGAGGATGGGAAAGGGTGGTCGTTAAGACGAGATCTTTCAAAAGAAGATAGAGAGAAGCTGAAACTGAACCTCGCCGAGGCAAAACATTTAAATGAGAGCAGGAATGAAGAAGAAATAAATTCTTTTTTCTACAAAGTGATAGGGGTAGGCAAACCAGTAAAGTGGTACATAAAGGCAAACCAACAAAATCAATAGAGAGAGGGGGAGTGAAGAATAAGGAGAGGGGGAACAAGTTCCTGAAGATTGCATACACCAACATAGATGGAGTGAGATCGAAGATACTGGAGTTAAGTGATGTAATACAGCTGCAGACACCAGACATTGTTGCACTCACGGAGACAAAACTTGAAGATGTAATTTTAAATGAGGTCATATTCCCAAGGGGCTACTCAATTTGGAGACGGGACAGAAAAATTAGGAAAGGCGGTGGCGTTGCTGTGCTGGTAAAAGAACACCTAAAGGTGAAGGAAATAATGACTGCCAATCCACAAGAAGTTGACATAATAGCACTAGAGATCTGCTATGAGGATGATAAACTAATGATGATAAATGCATATAGTCCACCGCCAAGCAGCACATGGTCAAAGGAGGAGCTAGATAGTAAACGTGAAGGTCTTATAACAATAATGAGAGAGATTATAGCGAGAGCGGATAACGATAGATCACGACTGTTGATAGTCGGTGACTTCAACTTGAAATCCATAGACTGGGAAGCATATGAAGCTAAAACAGAAGATTTTTGGACCTGTAAATTTGTAGACCTCATCCTGGAAACATTCTTGTATCAACATGTTAAACAAGCTACGAGGATGAGGGAAGGGGACGTTCCCTCCATGCTAGATTTGATATTTACCAGGAAGGAGGAAGAGATATTTGACATTCAGTACCTTCCTCCCTTGGGTAAAAGTGACCATGTCTTTTTGGGAATAAAGTATGCAATGCGTTATAAGCTGGAAGAAAATAAGGAGGTTGAAGCAGTTGAAAAACCAGACTTCAGGAGAGGACATTATGGTGACCTTAGAAATTTTTTTAGTGAGTATAATTGGACAGACTTGATGCTAGGCAAGGAAGTGAATGAGATGTATGGCAAGTTTTGTGAAATATATGATAAAGGCACAAAAAAATTTATACCAAAACAGAGATGCAGGACCAGAAAACAGGATTGGTTCGACAGAAATTGTGAGAGGGCAAGAGACCAAAAGACACAAAAATGGAATCAGTATAGGAAGAGGCCAAACCCCCAAACATACCAGCGATACAAAGATGCGAGAAACAATTATACAGCAGTAAGGAGAGAGGCAGAAAGAAATTTTGAAAAAGGGATAGCAGATAAATGTAAAACAGAACCGGGCCTATTCTACAAATTCATAAACAACAAATTGCAGGTAAAGGATAATATCCAGAGGTTGGAAATGGGAAACAGATTCACGGAAAATGAAAAGGAAATGTGTGAAACATTAAATGAAAAGTTCCAAAGTGTGTTTGTACAAAATGAAATCTTCAGAGAACCAGACACAATAAGAATTCCAGAGAACAACATAGAGCGGATAGAGGTGTCTAGAGATGAAGTGGAAAATATGCTAAAGGAGCTCGGGAGGAACAAAGCAGCTGGCCCAGATGGCGTTTCACCATGGGTTCTGAGAGAATGTGCATCTGAGCTCAGCATTCCACTTCACCTGATTTTTCAGGCATCCCTGTGTACAGGAATCGTAGCAGACGTGTGGAAACAGGCTAACATAGTTCCAATCTACAAAAGTGGCAGCAGGGAAGACCCCCTCAATTATAGACCTGTATCATTGACAAGTGTAATAGTGAAAGTATTGGAAAAGCTAATCAAAACTAAATGGGTAGAACACCTGGAGAGAAATGATATAATATCAGACAGACAGTATGGTTTTCGATCAGGAAGATCCTGTGTATCGAATTTACTCAGTTTCTATGATCGGGCCACAGAGATTTTACAGGAAAGAGATGGCTGGGTTGACTGCATCTATCTGGACCTAAAAAAGGCTTTCGACAGAGTTCCACATAAGAGGTTGTTCTGGAAACTGGAAAATATTGGAGGGGTGACAGGTAAGCTTCTATCATGGATGAAAAATTTTCTGACTGATAGAAAAATGAGGGCAGTAATCAGAGGCAATGTATCGGAATGGAGAAATGTCACAAGTGGAGTACCACAGGGTTCAGTTCTTGCACCAGTGATGTTTATTGTGTACATAAATGATCTACCAGTTGGTATACAGAATTATATGAACATGTTTGCTGATGATGCTAAGATAATAGGAAGGATAAGAAATTTAGATGATTGTCATGCCCTTCAAGAAGACCTGGACAAAATAAGTATATGGAGCACCACTTGGCAAATGGAATTTAATGTTAATAAATGTCATGTTATGGAATGTGGAATAGGAGAACATAGACCCCACACAACCTATATATTATGTGAGAAATCTTTAAAGAATTCTGATAAAGAAAGAGATCTAGGAGTGGTTCTAGATAGAAAATAATCACCTGAGGACCACATTAAGAATATTGTGCAAGGAGCCTATGCAATGCTTTCTAACTTCAGAATTGCATTTAAATACATGGATGGCGATATACTAAAGAAATTGTTCATGACTTTTGTTAGGCCAAAGCTAGAATATGCAGCTGTTGTGTGGTGCCCATATCTTAAGAAGCACATCAACAAACTGGAAAAGGTGCAAAGACATGCTACTAAGTGGCTCCCAGAACTGAAGGGCAAGAGCTACAAGGAGAGGTTAGAAGCATTAAATATGCCAAAACTAGAAGACAGAAGAAAAAGAGGTGATATGATCACTACGTACAAAATAGTAACAGGAATTGATAAAATCGACAGGGAAGACTTCCTGAGACCTGGAACTTCAAGAACAAGAGGCCATAGATTTAAACTAGCTAAACACAGATGCCGAAGAAATATAAGAAAATTCACCTTCGCAAATAGAGTGGTAGACGGTTGGAACAAGTTAAGTGAGAAGGTGGTGGAGGCCAAGACCGTCAGTAGTTTCAAAGCGTTATATGACAAAGAGTGCTGGGAAGACGGGACACCACGAGCGTAGCTCTCATCCTGTAACTACACTTAGGTAATTACACTTAGGTAATTACACACACACACACACACACACACACACAGTTCATACATACAGTTTTTTATTCCATGTTAGAGGTGAGAATTTCATAAAGTTTATTGATATAAAAACAGGTACCCACCTATTTATCAAGCAAAACTATATTACACATCGATACAGTGTACCTTTTATATATACTTAATGATTTAATACATTTTAATAAATTTTAATATATAATAATTGTTTTGCAACTACAGTATTATCATTAAACTAAGAAACATGATACACTGTAATGCTTTAAGGTTAGTAATGCAGCAAATGAGCAAGCGGAAAACTACATGGCAACTCGGCAAGGAATTTTTAGTAGCAACTCGGTAGCATTTGGCATTAGTAAATCAATATTTAGTTGGCATTAAAATTTCTGTGCATTCATTGCTATAACCATTATAATAAAAGAATTTTTTTTATGTTGACCCCTAGCTAATGTAATGTGTAAGTAACGTCAGGCTGCGAGCAGCCGCGTCCAACAGCCTGGTTGATCAGTCCAGCAACCAGGAGGCCTGGTCGACGACCGGGCTGCGGGGACGCTAAGCCCCAGAAGCACCTCAAGGTAACCTCAAGGTAGCTATCATATGGAATCTGTAAAATCACAACACAGTACTGTATTGTACCTTATTTTTTTATGTAATGCCCAAGACAAAACTCATTACTTTAACTACTGCAGATGATGAGTCACAACGTGGCTGAAGATATGATGACCAAACCACACATCACAAGATGAAGAAATGACAAAGTTTCAGTCCATCCTACACCATTATCAAGTCTCGTGTAGATTGATAATGGTAATGGTCCAGGACGGACTGAAACAGCTTTATTTCTTCATCTTCTGATGTGTTTGGTCATCATACTTCAACTACTATTTTACTATATACTATTTAGTACTGTTTATACAAGTACAGAAGTATAAATTACAATACTATTTAATTACTACTACCACAAACTGTACTGAACAGTAGAGTACTGTCTTTATAACAAATATGAACCACTGTCACAATAACAAGAACAACAAAAATTTACTGAATATTGCAGTTTGAACAAAAGATTTCTAAAGTATGTAAATTATAGTGCAAAATATAAGTGGGCTAACTGAAATAAACATTAATAACTACAACAAGAAAACAAAAACAGGACAAAAAGATATGAAGAGCAAATATTATATATTTATATCTATTAAATCCATAAAACATTTTAAACAAATATTTGAGGACTCAATATTAATGTGTCAAAATAAAATGAGCAAATGAATATGAAAATAGTGTTGTAATTATCTTCAAACAACTTTTACATTGTTAAGAAACTAATACAATGAATAAAGTGATTGGGAGAAAAGGCATCGACTCGATTTGCAAATAAATTATTCTGTGTAATGCTTCACAGCATGAGATATAAATGAAAAGACTGTAAAAGCTAACAAGATAAGTTAGCATTAGCTCCATATTATTTTGAAAATGTCTAGGTAACCCAATCTAAATCATTCTCCTTTGTTATTCAGTCATCTTCATATGTGAGTAAAAACTTTCTTGCCTGTATTCTGGAAATATTGGCTGATACAATCTTCAACTTGTCAACAGTTGATACATTTTTTAGCGTTACTATCCATTTTTACATCATTACTGTCCCATGTTTCCCATTCTCATGGGATGGGGAGCCATCTGTCCATCAGATTGGAAGGTAGTACTTGAGAAGGCAAATTATTTCAAAGATTAATTATTTTAAAACTACTTTCCACATTCAATAGCATCACAAATAACTAGTACCACCAGACCATAAAGTCCTGCACATAATCATCTCAGCCACTTGAGATAAGGGCATTGTCCATTATCAGACAAAATTTTAAATAGAGTATTCAACAAGCAGTATACTAATTCTTTGCATTATACTTATCTTTCTTCTCCCTCCCTCTCTTCTTACTACAAACATTATAAATCACAGTTAATCCAGGCATGGGTCCAGAAAAAAAGCTGCTGCGTGGATACTGATGATAGTAGCAATGGTTGCACCCAGCCCTTAAGACTACTTTTGTACGGAGCAGTCCCCCATTATCTTTCTCTTCTCAAAAATTCTGATCGTCAGTACTGTCCAATTTTCTCTCTCAACATAACTTACTTTCCCTCTGCTACTCAAAATGCAGTGTTGTGTCTATTATCATGCTAATATCTATCACTTTCCTATCCAATCATGAGTCGCCAAACTTTGATGTTATTTTATTGAAGATAAATTTAGGTACTTGGGAGGAACATATATCTGATGTGCCTAAATACTCATTTAACTACTCTAACTCATGTGACCTTATTTTTCCCATCAGAAAATCTTTTGTCTTCCACTAATGCTGAAGTCACTGTTAAGATATTCAATAGCAACTATAAGTACTGGCTTCGGTTTTCTTCTACTGATATTCAGGAAAACAATTTTAAATTTCTCTACATGACAATATGGAACAGCTTATTCATCAGCCTACGCATGCTCTATATCAATATATACATCCTCTCAAGACATCAATTGTTTCCTATTCACTCTCTCCTTGCAATTATAGTGTCTTTGCTTCTATAATCATCTATTTGCAAGCTCGCCGCTTCATCATGCTTCATGGCACTCCCTCCCTCAATCTATACTATTCTTTACTGCCTCTGGAACTTTCATTCTATTAACTGGACTAATCTCAGAAGTTTGATCTTTACTTTTCCCAAGGTGACAATTGATTCTCATCCGATACAATATTGTGTACCAAACAAGTCACCAAGATTACCATTTCAGGAGTGAACACTCATATCCTATTTTCCTTTCCTTTCCCTTATACTACCTCTAAATCATATCATGATGGGCCATGTTCTGAAGCAACAGAGTAAGGCCTTTGCATCTTGGCAGCATTTGTTTTTTTTTAACCATTAATTCTTTATAACTATCTGCAAGGACTTGTACAATTAATTTTATTTACACTTGTAAACATGATTTCCTTAAAGCTCTATAGCTGCCTCTGCCTTTAATAAAGCCACTCTCTTTAGCACTCGCTTCTAACTCTAAACTGGATGTTCCTGGCCTTCCAGACCATTCTGATTAATCAAATGGCTTTCTCCTTTGATATAACTAAGTTGGTCCAGATCCTTCATAATAATAAATACTATACCTCTTAAGCCTATTTCAGTTCTTCTATTGCCATTTCCTCCCTCAAAAACATTTTTACCTAAAAGTGGATTTGGTGACATTTCTACCAGCTTGTGTTCTCTATGGCCCTTTTACTTTTAAACTATTATTTTATCTCATATCTGATCAACCTCATTTTGTAAAAATGCCAGAGAATCTTCTGGCATAGCTCAGGATAATTCTAAAATTTGCTTCAAGGTAAAAAAATCATTGCTCTACCAATTAACACTATCGCACTCCGTTCGGGCGCGCCACAGACTGTGACGTCGTGCTCCCGACGTCTTGGGGGAGCGCGCGGCGACACCGAAATGTGTACACTCGTTTCAGTTTTCTCACCTTAATTCTTGTGCTATGTCGTTCGTTTTGGCATCATTGTGTTCGCAATAGAATTCCCTACAGGGATATATGCATATAAGGTCCAAAAGCCCGGTGTGACTCCCCACAACAAAGCCTAAAGTCGGCCAAGTTACCAGAGAACGAGCATCAATTGGCACACTTGCAGACTAATGTATATAATCGTTCAGTTTATAACAAATTTTTGTCTACGCGCTTCATTTTGGTATCAAATTGTTTGCAAAATAAAGGCACGTATTTTAAAACTAGCCCCCATAATAATAAAACAATAAATGTTATTTTAACAAATATGTTAACTTTTGGACGCTCATCACCACAAAATTATTTATGTATTTCCAGTGTTCTGACACAAATTAGCGTGTTACGTTTTACATTTTGGTATCAAATTGTTCGCAATATAAAGGCAAGTATTTTAAAACAGAGTCTCATAGTAACAGAACAATAAATGGAATTTTAGCAAATATTTTAAAATTTGGACCATAAAAGTATATACATGTATTATCTTTCTGACATCAATTTTCGCGTCACGTCCTTCATTTTGGTATCAAACTGTTCATTATATAAAGGTGCGTATTATAAAACTAGTCCCATAGTAATAGAATAATAAATGGAATTTTAGCAAATATTTTAATGTTTGGACCCTTTTTGACGCTTTCACCACAAAATTATTTATATCTTTCCAGTGTTCTGACATCAATTTGTGTGTGACGTCGTTTATTTTAGTATCAAATTGTGCGTTTAAATTGACGCTGTTTATTTTAGTATCAAATTGTTCGCAGTGCAAATTGTGCGCAATCTAAAGGCGCCCATTTTGAAACCACTCCCAGATTGATTGGATAAAATTTAAGTTTTTAACAAATATTTTAATGAGTGACTACGGACCTCGTCACCCGAGACAACTCGGGAGAAAAATGAGTGACAACGGACGGAGGCAACGGAGTGCGATAGTTTTAAACAAATTTTTGGTTTCCTCCTCTGGAAGAAATCATCCCCCTAATAATTAATTATATTTGAAGATGATAAAAGGAGAATCAATAGTTACAACTGAACTAGACCAAATAAATTTCAAAGGTAGAAGGGCCTGCAAGTAAATAAAAACATAATTTAACAAAGTAAAATCCTGACTATAAATTTCATCAGCTTGACCCAGCAGCACAAGAGGCTGATACCAGCACATCATGGGTAATTTCCTACTAAAGCAGTTTATCTGGTACAAGTTTTGTATTTGAAATCTAATAAAAATTCATTGTTACTTTTAAACAAAATTATTGTATAAAAAAAATTAACATTTTAACACATTACTTCAACAGGATACAGCTACATTTACTCTTTGGTACCCAACAAAATCCTCTGTAGGCATATATTAAGCAACAATCTTTTATTTCCCATTTTCATGGAAATGGTGAAGCAGTAACCCAGAGAAATGGAGAACAATGTAAGGAAAGAAAGTTAGAAATAATGTACAATACAGTACTTAAAGACACCCCTCTAATCATCCTTTTTTTTCCACATTAAATCAGCACTCAATCGAAACATCCACAGCAGTACTTCTCCCCTTCATACAAATAAGTGTAGTTTTTAACCATACTTCATTATTTAACATGGTAAATCTCACTCCCCTCTTGCTAAACTAATTCCACTTAGATTACTTAACACAACTTCCAATGTACTATTCACATTTGAGCCCAACTTCCTTATACACTAGTTCACCATGTCTGTCCCTCTTCTTTGCTTTCTTCACCTTCTCCCACTTTCAAATATAACTGAACAGCCAATTTTTCTCTCCTAATTTATTTACTATCATCAAACCATTTTAATACACTCCCTACAGTATAATGATTTACCAATTTTTGCTTTCTGCATCTTTCCTTGACATTATCCTCTATTCTATCCTTCAAACAATCCTCCTTGCACATTTCTTCATACTTTAGACACTGCCCTTCTGCAACTCCAACTACTGTATATATATATATATATCTTGTACTGTATAGATCATTTCTCTAATGTCCTATCTGAATTCCATCTATGTAGTACTGTACTGTAACTTAAGTAAAATTAAATTATAAAAAAACAGTATTGAATGTAATGAAATGTCATTTTCTGGGTGAGCCCCGGAGGCTCCCTGGAGATATCAGGCTAATATGAGATGTATATAAGACTAGGGCATTAGTCAGTGGAGTTCAGCCTACTGGGGACCACAAGCCAGAACCTGGCCCCCTCAGAGAGGCACAGTGAGAAATGGCCACTGGAAAATTCGACAGTGGTTGGGGCTCTCCTAATTTGCCATCGACCGGGGTTAGACACCCAGAAAGGTAGGTATACCAAAACAGACCCCACATGGTAAGAAAATTGCAATCGAAAACTGAACAGAGAAGCAGAACTTCCTCAAATCCCAAGGAAATAAGCAAACAAGCAAACGTCACACACCGCCACCATGCCACTTGTCTTCGCAGTCCCAAAGGAGGGGAAGGGGGAGCCCTGGACCCTCCGTGCCAGAAACCCAGCAACTCCAGTTAGGAGGCTAAGTATCAAAACTGCGAAAAACTGCCAACCGGAGGAAGGGAGGGTGCCAGGAAGCCTCCGAGGCTCAGCCAGAAAATGGCATTTCATTACGTTCAACACTCGTTTCCTGTGAGGAGCCCCTCCGGCTCCCTGGAGCTACATAATCAGTGATAAGGAAAAAGAGGGACTTACGCGGGAGGCGGCCGCCACTCACTCCTTAACGCAAAGTCGAGACAACTGGCTGCAACCTGCGACCCAAAGCCACACATGAATGCCCAGAACCAGGAATGTTTACTAAATAACAGGCGGTCAGAACCCTGTTCGACCTCCAAAATCCCCGCTGCCAAATATCAGCCCAAGACATGGTGCCAAAGATGGCAGCCAAAGCAGCAAACTTCCGAACGTCATGGGGACAAGAATAGACCGCAGGCTGGCTAGACTTAATAACCCTGTGGACGACCTGTGAGACCCGTGCCCTGGAACAGGGAATGAGGGAAACCAGATCAACCCAAAATGCATCCCCGGCCACAAAAAGCCAGGGCACGCAGGAAACGGCAAAAAGCTGCAACTGGAATCAACACATGATGCACCCCATCCCCTGGCCAGACCAACCAAGCATCAATGACCCAAAGACCCCTACAGAAAGCAGCCATTTCATTCTTCGCAAGAAGAAGGCTGCAACCAAACAAACCGATTACCAGGACCAAACGAACGTGCAGAAACCCCCTACACCTGAAGGGGTGTTGGAATTTCAGGTAACCCTATACAGGGTTAAGGAAGTACAGGTAACCCCACCTGGACCAGTCCTGCCGATAGGCGTCCACCACAAAAGCTTCACAGTCGGGGAAGGGCGCCACATAGATCAGGAGAGGCCAAGCGCGGAGGGGTCCGGGACTCCAGGAACAGGGGGGGGGGGCTGAGTGGACGAGCGACGCAGCGGCGGCAGTGACATTCGCGTGTTTGCTTGAGATTTGGGGAAGTTCTGCCTCTCTGCTCGGTTTTCTCTCTCTTGCAATTTTCTTACCGTGTGAGGTCTGATTTGTTATGCCTACCTTTCTGGGTGCCTAACCCCAGTGCCTCTCTGAAGGGGTCAAGTTCTGGCTCGAGGTCCTTGGCAGGGCTGAACTCCATTGACTAATGCCCTTGCCTAATACAGTATATCGCATATTAACCCGATAGCTCCAGGGAGCAAAAGGGGCTTCCCACAGAAAAGTAGCTTTTGCTCATCACAATAAATCTTTTTTCTACTGATTATTAACTTAAGTTTAAAAATCTCTTAATGCGAGTCTCAACCCTCATTAATATCTATGGCATAACGGTCACTTCTGAGCAGTGCTTGAACCTCATTTCTATAATGGTAAAGAGTGCCCCTAAAAAGTTAGATATTCTCTTCAGGTTTTAAAAATATGTCACAGTTTTTCAGCTACTTTAAGGTCTTACATATATCGCATGCATCCTCTCTACAAACTTGCTTGTCTCTCACATTTACCACTACTTCTATGGATGCTGCTCTCGGGAATATGTGACCTGTATAGCTTGTGTACCTAGTACACCTTGTACCTGTATACCTTATGCTAATCCTATAATAGAGCACACTGTTTTCTCACATCTCCATTCCACATCTTTAGGGGGAAAAAAAAAAAAAATTATATAGTATTACAAAATTTCTTGAAATTGGTTATTTTTTTTTTTTAGTTACTGTCATCTGTTACATTCTAATTCACTTGAAATTACTTTCTCCCCCCCCCATCATGATTCATTCAACCACCTATTAAACAATTTATTACCTATGCCCAATACTGGTATAAATTATTTTAGAACCTTTTGTTTTAACTAATCATATTCGAGTTAAAATATGAAGTCAAATAAAGTTTGACACTTTTGATGTTTCTATCTTTAAGCAATGAAAAAGCATAATTGCTCTCGAAGAAACTATTAACTTCCTCAACATGAAGACTGCCTATTTTCATGTGACAATTTATGCTAAATCTAGTATTTAAGTTTTTGTTCCTGAAGAAATATGATTTTTGTAGGACATCTAGTAGGAAATTATTCTTCAGGAATGGATTGACATTTTCCATCAAGTGGTATTCTTCCATGTACCGAAGACAAACACCAGGCCTCTATTTGCTCTAATAGGAAACCTAATTTCAAAGAGCATACCGAGGTGCTAGTGATATATACTACTGTGAGCCAGTGCTCTAGTAACTTATCGTCAAATGTTATTTCTTTCCAGGAAACACAGGCAGTTTCAACCACTTTACAGATTAATTTTCTTGATTTCAATTCATCACTGGTACAATTATTGACCGACTATTATACAAGACATTGTTGACTTATGTTCATAATAAACATTAATAAAAAAACAGAGTTGAATGTAATGAAACGCCATTTTCTGGGTGAGTCCCAGAGGCTCCCCGGAGCTATCTGTGGCTGATATGGATACCCCTAACTATTTTGCATCAGTCAATGTGGGTGGAGTTCTAGCCTACCGAGGACCACGAGCCAGAACCTGGCCCCTCTCACAGAGGAACGTGGAGCAATGGCCTATAGAAATGCACATGTGATTTGGAGCAGTCTATTGACATTGACCAGGACATTGATATTGGATATTGGAGCCATTGACCAGGACAGGCACCCAGAAAGGTAAACGCCACAAAACAAACTCCTATTCTGGTTAACAACGAAAATCATCAAACGAGTGGACAAAACTCCCCAAAAGAAAAACGAGCAAACAAGCATGACATCACACGAGTTGTGCCGCATGTCTGTGCAGTTCCCCCCCTCTCCGGGAGGGGAAAGGGGGAAGCCTCAAACCCTCACACCACCAATCCCAGCCCCAGTTCTGAGGCTGGATATCAAAAACCGCGAAAATCCACCAACCGGAGAGAGGGAGGGTTGCCGGGGAGCCTCCGGGACTCGCCCAGAAAATGGCGTTTCATTACATTCAATGCTGGTTTTCTGGGGGGAGCCCCTATGGCTCCCCGGAACTACTTCACCAAAGACTACAAAAGAAAAAGGGGATATACCCAGGAGGTAGTCGGTGCTCCACTCCTCAACTCGAAGTCAAGACAACGGGCTGCAACAGCCGACCCAAAGCAACACAGGCCCGACTGGGCCCAGGAACGTTCACGAGGTAGCGTACAGCCAGGACCCTGTTCGACCGCCAAAAACCCCGTACCCGAATGTCAGCCCAAGACATATTGCCAAAGACGGCAGCAAGATCAGCAAACTTACGGACGACCTGAGAGACCCGAACGACCTTGCGGACGACCTGAGAGACCCGAACCCACGAACAGGGAAGAAGGGAAACCGGATCAACCCAAAGTGTGTCCTCGGACACAGAAACCGTGGCGCGCAGATAACAGCGGAGGGCCACAACGAGACAACACATGGTGAACCCCCAGCCTGACTAACCAAGCATCAACAATCCAAGGACCCCTCCGGAAAGCAGCAGTCTCATTCTTCGCCAGAAAAGAGGGAGACGGCTGCAGACGAACATACCTATGACCACGACCAAAGGAGCATAAACCTCTGCGCCTGAGCAGAGCATGAAGCTCCACAACACGACCCCCAGTTGCCAATGCCAACAGAAAGAGAGCCTTAGCAAAGCAATCCAGAACCAAAGGAGCCCACAACAAATCAAGGAGAAGAAAGATAGGACAGCACTCTGTCCAAAGACCAGAACAACTCAGGCGGCGCATGAGGAGGCCGGAGGTGAAACAATGCACAAGACAGCTTGCGAAACAGTGCAGAAGTAATATCAATACCGAAAGCAAGCTGCAGCGGCTCCGCCAGCACAGCACGATACAAGGCGACAGTATTAGGCATAAGATGACAGTCCTGGAACAACCAAGAGAGAAAGGACAACACCACCCGAACCGAAAGCAAAGAGCAATGACGAAGGGACAAAAAGAACCGGAAGAACCGCCAGGAAACTTCATACTGCCACCGAGAGGAAGCCCGCAAGTGGGAAACCAACAAGGAAGCCACCTGATCACCATAGAGATGGTGATGAACAAGAGTCAAACACACCAAACGCGAGGACTCACAGAGAAGAGCAAACCAGTCTCGTACCAGACCGAGCCGATCTCCTGAAAGAGGCGGAGCCGTGGAAAAACCTCCAGGTTCGGACACCGGGCAAGCAGTGCCTGAAACCACGGCTGGGCCGGCCACCAAGGGGCCAAGAGGACTACTCGCCCCTGGTAAGTCTCCAAGCGAGCCAGGACCTGGAGCAACAGCTGAACCGGGGGAAAGAGGTACAGGAACCCCCACCTCGACCATTCCTGCCAAAAGGCGTTGATCCCAACAGCCTCGCAGTCGGGAAAGGGCGCCACATAAACCGGAAGACCCCTCGACCACACAGACATGAAGAGGTTCACCTCCGGGCGCCCAAACGTCCGGCAGAGCCAACTAAAGGAGGCGGCGTCGACCATCCATTCCGTGGACAGGGGGAATGAACCTGGACAGGCCGTCCGCCAGGACGTTGGACACCCTCCCCAGACGTGAACCGCCAGGAGAGCCAAACCCTGAGAACTCAGCAGACGAGTCATCCGAAGCAACCAACCCCAAAGAACCAAGGACCACATCGAACCCCCTCGGTTCAAGCAATGAACCACCGGGGAGCAGTCCGAATGGAGCCGGATCGTCGATCCGCGTGCGACCCAAACCCTCCGAAGCGCAAACCACACCATGCTGTGGACCCGAGGGAAAGACGGACCCCACCGCCCCTGGCCGGCCTGTGAGCACTGGTCACAAAGCCCCAGCCGAGAGATGGCGCGTCCGTGAACACATCGAGCGAGGGCTCGGGAAGGAGCCAAGGCGCCAAGGCACCAAGGAAGAGGGAGGAAGCCGGCGACGCAGCAGCCGACACAAAGCCCCCGGGGGACGAACCCAGCGATCGCAAGAGAGGCGGAAGGGACGTCCCCGAAGGAACCAGAACAGCCGACGAAGCCAAACCCAACCCGGCAGGTAGACCAACATCTCTAAGTTCAGGCTCCCGCACAGACCCTCGAGCAACCGCCGGGTGACCCGGGAGCCCCCCAGAAACAAACACAGATGAGACCGCAACCGAAGGAGAGACTCCGGAGGAAGAGACAAAGAAGCAGTCTGAGAGTCCCACACAAGACCCAGCCAGGACCGAACCTGGGAGGGAACCAGACGGGACTTCTGCCAGTTCACCAGGAACCCGAACCCGGTGAGCTGGGAAAGTACCAAATCCCTGGCAAGCAGACACACGGACCGACTGGGAGCCCAAACCAGCCAGTCGTCGAGGTAAGCCAACACCCAAACACCCAACAGACGCAAACGGTCCACCACGACCCGGGTAAGGGGTGTGAACACGTGAGGTGCCAGATTCAACCCGAAAGGGCGACAACGAAAGCGGTAGCACTGATGCCCCACAACAAAACCGAGCCAGTCCTTGAACCCCAGATGAATAGGGACGTGCCAATACGTGTCCCTGAGGTCCAGGGACACCATCCAAGCACCCGGCTCCAACAGAAGCCGGACATGGGACAGAGTGGTCATCTGAAACGAGGGGGCAAGAAACCCAAGAGTTCAGACGGGACAAGTCCAGAATGAACCGCAGGTCCGCACAGTCCCTTTTCAGAACCGGAAACAGGCGGGAAACCCACCTGAGAGACGTCGTCGTTTTGACCGTGCTCAAGCGCACTCACTCCAAGATGACTTGACAGAGCACAGGAGAGGAAGCCTGCCCCCATCAACGCCACCGCAGGCTGCGAGACGAGACCCGAAATGCCCGCAAATCGTGAGACCAGGCGTGAGTGAACAGAGCAAGCCTCCCCCCCCCCCCATCGCCCCGTCAATGGGGTGAACCGTGAAAGGGCCGCTGCCCCTTACCAGAACCCGACCTGCACGCAGAGCAAACACCGTGCCGACCAGGCACAGGTGGAACCGCAGGCGGCACTGGTGCCGAACCCGACACCTGTGGCCTACCCCGATGAACGGAACTACGAGCCCTGGCATGACCCCGCCGGGAAGGAACCCTCTGGTTTCCCCGGAGCTCCAACAACTCAGACATAGGGCGGTAAGTGGTAGAAAACGCCTGAATATAACGCTCAACCGCAGAAGCCTCAAAAAGCAGAGGACAAAAGGGAGAAGACAACCTAAGAACCAGGGCCCAAGTGGATTCCAAGGAGGAAGCAAGGACCGCCTGTTGACACGTGAAACGCGCAGCGAAAAACTGCAGCAACGCCTCCAGCAGGATCGGTGCGAACAGCTTCAACATGGCAGATGATGCTCGAGCAGCAGAGACCACGACGCCAGACCCCAGAACGGCCCCAAGCGCCTCTACATCCTCTGCAAGCCAATCCGAAGACAGTTACAGGAGGGAAAAGAAACGCAGGACCGAAGCCAAAAAGCCACGAGCGTGCAAGTCCTCAGCCACAAGTGCAGCTGACAGGGAAGGAACCTGCACATGGAGCTGCACCGCGCCAACATCCCGCAAAGGGGCAGGAGCGAAGAGACATTCATTAAGATGCTTAAAATCGCCCCCCAGGTAAACCTTTTCAACCATCACCGCCTCGCGCCACTGAAACGTGCAGGTCTGACAGAACGAGTCCCAAGCATCCAATGAAAACAAGGGGCAGTCTGCAAGCCAGCACGACCCCGGAACCTCATAACGCACCCAGTAAGGACACGACGATTCAAACCTGAACAAAGAAGGCTCCATTATGGAGGCGCACTCCGGGTCATGCAGGAGGTAGGCCACGATAGCCGACCGCACCTCAGGAGGAGAGATGCTGGAAGCCGAAAACCTCTGGAAAGACAGAACCAAAGAATCCACAGGGACATGGAACCAAATCTGGGGAGGAGCAGAACCCAAGTTCAAATCGTACGCAGAGGGGGGAAAAGAAAACCCCACTCCTTGCAACAGTAAGCCCCGCTCAGAAGGACAGAAAATCCAGGCGGGGTACAATGGAGCACAAGGCCCCCATATCAGCTCCTGCCCCAACTCCGGGAACCTCCACACCAGGCCCCGGAGCTGAGTTGTCCTCCAAAGGCCCGACCCCACAAGAAAAGGCTGGGGCAGCTGAAAAACCCGGAAAGGAAGGAGCCCACTGGTCAGACCCCGGAGCATCGGCAGGAAGAACAAACTCGAATGCCTCCGCAGCCATCCCGGACAGGGCAACCCCCCAAAACTGCCCGTGTCACAGAAACCTCTAAACCCTGCCCCGACCCCGAAGCCCTCAGACGGTTAGGGGCCAGAAGCAGGGGGAAGGGGGGGGGGGACCGAATGAACCACCAAAGGGGAAGAACGAGGGGGCGCGGACGGAACCAAGGCCGAAGCGACCAACACCCCCAAGTCTGAGTCCCTACAGACAAAGCAGGCAGCCTCGGGGCGTCTGTGGAAGCAACAACCCGAGCGCGTTGCAACAACCTAAACCTACCCTGCAATGCACGAGCTGCCGGCACCCGAAGCAAATCATCATCAGACTGGGTGAATTGAGTCACGAACAAGCAACACAGCTCGCAGGACTCGGGGTCGAATACATCACCGACCCAACAGGCAGCATGACGGAGGCAAAAATAATGAGTGTCACCCTGAGACAAGGGGACAGAGCAACCCTCAAACTTGCATAAAGCGAGAGGGGACGCAAGAGTCTCCTCCATCGGACCCGAGAGCCCCCGCAGGGTTTCCCAGGGCCCCTAGACTGGGTCTGCTAAGGGTTATCCCAGGCAGGGTACTGCTAACCAGCACCCCAAACTACCAAGCAAACTGCTAAAAGCTGAACCCACAGGATGTGTCCACTCACAAGGGCAAAGCAGGGGGTGCCTCCACAAAAAAAAAAAAAAAAAAAAAAAAAAAAAAAAAAAAAAAAAAAAAAAAAAAAAAAAACCCTAATATAAGGGGGAGGGAGAACACAAGGCAGAACTTCCCCCCCCCCCACCAGGCAAAAACAAAAAGAAAAGAAAAACCACATAAGTGGACAACGTACCCAGAGGGAACCGAACCGGCTGCCGTTATAGGTGAAAACTAGCTACGCAGTACCCCGCGCCCCACCAGTGCTATAACTACCACTTACCCCAAGGTAAACAAGGGAGGATAACCCCAAACACTCGGGGCGGCCAAATGCCAAGCAGTGAAAGGCCAACAGAGGTAGACCCAAGGCGCATTGTGGAAGATAACCCCAAGCCCCAAGGGCGGTACTTACAGGGCACTCAGGGAAGGAGACCCTAAGCACATGCAGCCTGAGTACCTAAGAATAATACTCCCAGCTCCCACGACCATCATAAGAGCAGCACTGAAAACAATGAATAGCACTGAGACAAGACTGGAGCTGGAGCTACACAACCATGCACGATCCCATCAACCGAGGAACTAGGGTGGGGATTGCCGGCGCAATGGTCTGGGGGCTTCCCCTTCCCACTCCCGGGGAGGAGGGAGCTGCGCAGACATGCGGCGCGGCTCGTGTGACATCATGATTGTTTGCTCGTTTTTCTTTTGGGGAGTTACCTTACCTTGAGGTTACCTTGAGGTGATTTCGGGGCTCAGCGACCCCGCGGCCTGGTCGTCGACCAGGTCTCCTCATTGCTGGACTGGTCAACCAGGCTGTTGGACACGGCTGCTCGCAGCCTGACGGTATGAGTCACAGCCTGGTTAATCAAGTATCCTTTGGAGGCGTTTGTCAAGTTCTCTCTTGAACACTGAGGGGTCAGCCAGTTATGCCCCTTATGTGCAGCGGAAGCGTGTTGAACAATCTCGGGCCTCTGATGTTGATGGTACCTGTTGCACCTCTGCTCTTCAACAGGGGTATTCTGCACATCCTGCAATGCCTTCTGGTCTCATGTGCTGTTATTTCTGTGTGCAGGTTTGGGATCAGCCCCTCTACTATTTTCCATGTGTAGATTATTATGTATCTCTCCCGCCTGCACTCAAGAGAATACAGATTTAGGCTCTTTAGTCGGTCCCAGTAGTTTAGATGTTTTACTGAGTGGATTCTAGCAGTAACGGATCTCTGCATGCTCTCCAGGTCAGCAATTTCTCCAGCTTTGAAAGGGGCTGTCATTGTGCAGCAGTATTCCACTCTAGAGAGCACTAGCATCTTGAAGAGTATCATCATCGGTATAGCCTGTCTAGTGTGAAAGGTTCTTGTTATCCAACCTGTCATTTTTTTGCAGTTGTGACGGCTACTTTATTGTGTTCTTTAAATGTAAGGTCTTCCAACATCAGTACACCCAAATCCTTTACATTGTCTTTCCGTTCTATATTATGATTTGACCGAGTTTTGTATGTCGTTTCCGTTTTTATATTTTCATTTTTTTCCGTAGCGCATGAGCTGAAACTTATCTTCATTAAACACCATATTATTTTCTGTAGCCCATAGAAAGACCTGATTGACATCTGAGTGAAGGTTTACCGTGGCCTCTATGTTGTCTACTCTCATAAAAATCCTAGAGTCATCTGCAAAGGATGATACAGTAGTATAGGTTGTGTCTTTGTCTATGGCCGAAATGAGGATGAGAAAAAGTACTGGAGCAAGCACAGTACCCTGGGGGACCGAGCTCTTTACGGTTGATAGTCCGGATTTTATTTTGTTGACTATTACATATTGGGTTCTATTAGTCAGGAAATTGTAGATCCATCTTCCTATTTTTCCAGTAATTCCTTTTGAACGCATTTAATGTGCAATAACACGATGGTCACATTTGTCAAAGGCTTTGGCAAAATCTGTGTAAATTACATCAATTTGTTTGTCTTTCACGGCATCTAGTGCCATGTCATAGTAGTCCAGCAACTGTGATAGGCAAGAGCGCCCTGTTCTGAAACCATGTTGTCCGGGGTTATGGAGATGCTGTGATTCCATGTATTTTGTGATCTTACTTCTTAGCACTCTCTCAAAGATTTTTATGATGTGCGATGTTAGTGCTATCAGTCTGTAATTTTTTGCCTCTGCCTTATTTCCTCCTTTATGGAGTGGTGCTATCTCTGCTGTTTTTAATATGTCAGGGATAATACCAGTATCTAATCTTTGTCTCCAAAGAATGTGAAGGGACTGCAATAGCAGTTTTTTACAGTTCTTTATGAATATAGAATTCCAAGAATCAGGGCCTGGTGCAGAGTGCATAGGCATACTGTCTATGGCTTCTTCAAAATCCAGCGGGGATAGGGTGACATTTGATATATGATTTGATGTTGGTATCATATCCATGAAAAATTCATTTGGGTTATCGATCTTCAGTGTGCTTATTGGCTCGCTGAAAACAGAGTCATACCGATTCCTCTGTATTTCACTCATTTCTTTGTTGTTATCAGTGAAAGTTCTGTCCACTCGTTTGACAATTTTCGTCGTTAACCAGAATAGGAGTTTGTTTTGTGGCGCTTACCTTTCTGGGTGCCTGTCCCGGTTGTTGGCAGTTATAGAATGCTCCAAATCACATGTGCATTTCTATGGGCCATTGCTCCCCGTGCCTCTGTGAGGGGTCTAGGTTCTGGCTCATGGTTCCCGGTAGGCTAGAACTCCACCCACATCAACTGATGCAAAATAGTTAGGGTATCCATATCAGCCATGGATAGCTCCGGGGAGCCGTAGGGGCTTCCCCCAGAAATATTTACTGTATATGACATGAAAAACAAATATTTCAGTATAATTTCCAGTATGAATTCAACCCCTTTTTGTGAAAGGGATTAAGGGATTACTGAACACTTATGAACCAACATTAACTGAGATGGTTACTAAAGTTAATAAAATGCAGAAACATTGAAATTTTGGATTAACCATTTTTTCCTAATAACTGGAAAGTCTTGTGGCAAAAAAATAAAAAGTCCAAAACTCTATGATATTTAGTAATTAAGTAAACTTGAATTAGTGTAAGGGCTGGTCTAAGACAATAAGTACAAGGTCTGAATTAGTACAAGGTCTATTTCAAGACAGTATATTCAAGATGTGATTAGTGTAGGGTCTGGTCCAAGACACAATGAGTGCAACACACTGCAATATCAAGCACAGTGTCAGCTAGAGGTAAGCTAAGCACACAAATGCATGTTCGCACCTTAAACACAGGGTGCTTCCTTATACTTACAACAACGATGCCGTGGGTCGAGTAGCAGATAGCGCGACCCAATCACCCAATCATTGTGCCAAAACATTCACCACACCCAAGAGAACACACAGAGGAAATTACATTGGTTAATGTTAATACTAATGCAGAAGACAGGATAAGTAAAGCCTAAACCACAATTCCACACCTTATTTTCCTAGACACCTTGTGATATTGTGAATGAATATCTAACCAAAAGGCTCCAACAGCATTAATGATTAAATTTCAAGATTCACCCTCTTTTCCTATAATGAAGTGCTTCTATAACATTATACAAACATATTGGAGCCATCTGATTTTTTTCATTCTGCAAATTCTAGAAGCACTTTAAAAGCTGAATAACTTGCAACCAGTTTAGATTTAAAGGTCAGCCGTAGTAATGATGGAATTTTATGTTTAAAATTATCATATCAGTGTTCAGAATTAACAACCTGCTAAACTATATAATGTATACAAGTCAAATTTTAAAATAATTATATTATGTTAAAAGGCATGTTTATAAATTGGTCTATTTTGAATTGCATAATAGATATTTAAAGGGCCTAATAGCTCTGCTAATAAGACTCCAATCCAAACCCATAAGATTGGAGTTGTATTCCAAGACTAGACAGGGTGGAAGAGGCATCATAACATACAAAGCACGTCCTGGTGAGGATTGCTGCCCTATGCATATAATACAAATCATTAACTCTTATTCTTTTTGCTTATTAAATTTAAAAAACAGGTTCTAACCCAAGCATCACTATAATTTTATAAACTTCTCTGGAGAGCTATTGCAGTATATACCAACTGTATTTTACAGTATCAAGTTCAAAAAATAGAAAACTATAAATCACTGTTATTGTTTTATGATTTGAGGTTTGAAAATTAGTGTCAGCCTCCACTGTTTATACAAGCCAGAGCAAGACTTAAGAGTCCCTGAAATATGTGCCCTGTTCTTAACTTGGTAACTAGATGACAGCTGAACAAGAAACTATATGACATTGTGAAGTATCAATATACAATTTACAGTACACATTAAACTGTAAATGTTTAGCCAACCATGCTGGTTTAATTACCATGTTTTATTACTCAACACAAATACATGACCATACTTGCATATTGGAACAAAACCATTTAAATCATGATATTTAAATCTGCAAGATGGTAACAGTTAAATGGGCTAAATAAAGAGAACGCTTTACTAAATTAAAAACAAATTATAAAATTGCAAAGAATTGTATGGCTCAACTTGATGAGATGCCAAAAAATTAGATAAAATAAAATGACTTTCAACATAATTACATCCATACATATAACTACTAATGATACTAAGCAGATTCCAAGAGCAAGAAATTCACATTACAGCAATATTATAATACGAGTAGCAATCACTTGCCTAGCATTTAGATAGAATCCATATAATTGAGAAACCACGTTACCAAATAAGCTTGCTTTTACTCCATACAGTGAGCTACAGACACTGAGCTACAAAAGGTATGTACTGCAATATTACTGGTAACTTCATTATACTTATTACCCCCACAAATGCCTCGGCTACTTATCAGTACATTACAGTTGCATTTACATAGCACCATCTGTAGCATGTATGCAACATTGCAGAAACAGCCTCTTTGCAGTGCACACACAAAAACTGTCTGTATGCATAACAGCCTACAATACCAAAAATGTTTTAGGAAGGAGGGAAATAAATTTATAGCGCAGCATTCTGAAAAAAATTCTTTGGGAAAAAATGTAGGCATTGCAGCATTCTCTGTTTATATGGGTATTTTAAATATATGCTGATGAATAAGCACACAGAATTTACAGCCTAATTATTTAAAATAAAAGATCTTAAGCTATTTAATAATAATTAAACAAATAGTATCAATGCACAAAAACACATGCAAAAAAGTAATAATCAAATGATATAAAACTGTAAACAATCAATCTTACTGTTGTGCAACAAAACAAATATACTGCTATTAAAATATTTATTAAAAAAAAGCAATGTGAGTGAATGTGAACTATAGATGTAATACCAGAATCTTTTGAAGCTTAAAAGGCTACATATGGCATCGATCTGCAAAAAAGCAGACTCATATCAATACAGTACATGGACTCTTTTTAGACCCAGTAAATTTGTAAATATCACTTGAGGTACTGATATTAACAATAAAGAAAAGATCCAAGGAAAAAGATCTTAAATTTTTACAATTAATACTTTATCTTACAATATATAAAAGGCTATAATACATGAAACTATATTACCAGTTTATATACCGATGAAAAAGGTGATGATAATGTGCCAGCTAATAAAGTGATTTCTAAGCTAGTAATTTGATCACTTCCATAAGCATTTCTTCCTAACTAGAAAGATTGTAATTACATTTAAAAAGCTTAAACATACAGCTGATGGTGTTATTGATCTACAGCACTCCTGCATAGTCACTTGAAGTGCAGTACTTAGGAAGCTCCAGAGAAATCTCTCCTCTCAAAATGGACAGGCTTTCAAATCGTTCCCAAGCTCAAGAACTGTTCTACAAATTTACATTGACATTTGTGGCTGCCACTGGTAACTCTAGACACTTAACACTATCGCACCCCGGGCATGCACGCCGCCAACTTAGAGGTTACGCGCCTGACGTGCAGGCGAGCGTGCGGGCAAGCGTGCGGCGACACTCAAATGTCAATACTCATTTCAGTTTTCTCACTTTAATTCTTGTGTTATGTCGTTCGTTTTGGTATCATTGTGTTCGCAATAGAATTCCCTACAGGTGTATATGCATATAATGTCCAAAAGCCTGGTGTGATTCCCAACAGCAAAGCCTAAAGTCGGCAAAAATTACCTGCGAGCGCACAAAATCAGTAAAATGTGTATACTCGTTTCAGTTTTCTCACCTTAATTCTCGTGCCAAATAGTTTGTTTTGGTATCATTGTGTTCGCAATTAAATTCCCTACAGGTGTATATGCATATAAAGTACAAAAGCCAGGCATGCCTCCACCCAGGAAAGCCTAAAGTTACCCGTAAACGAGCACCAATTGGCACACCGCAACCTAATGTGTATACTCGTTCAGTTTGATAACATCAATTTTCGTGTTACATCTTTCATTTTGGTACCAAATTGTTCGCAATGTAAAGGCGCGCATTTTAAAACTAGTCCCAAAATAAAAGCACAATAAATAGAATAAACATTTTACAATTTTGACCAAAACGTATTTATAATCTTTCAAGTGTTCTGATATCAAGTTTTGTGTTACATCTTTCATTTTGATATCAAATTGTGAGCACTCTAAAGGCGCTTATTTTGAAACTATCCCGAAGTCGATCGGATAAAAAATGAATTAAATACAAATATTTTTGTAATGAGCGCGAGTCCTGTCCACTGCTACCTGCTTGATGGGGTTCTGGGAGTTGTTCTACTCCCCAAGCCGAGCCCAAGGCCAGGCTTGGCTTGAGAGAGTTTGGTCCACCAGGCTGTTCCTTGGAGCGGCCCGCAGGCCCACATACCCATCACAGCCCGGTTGGTCCAGCACTCCTTGAAAAAACAATCTAGTTTTCTCTTGAAGATGTCCACGGTTGTTCCAGCAATATTTCCGAGGCTCACTGGTAGGACGTTGAACAACCGCGGACCACTGATGTTTATACAGTGTTCTCTGATTGTGCCTATGGCACCTCTGCTCTTCACTGGTTCCATTCTGCATTTTCTTCCTTATCGTTCACTCCAGTACGTTGTTATTTTACTGTGCAGATTTGGGACCTGTCCCTCCAGTATTTTCCATGTGTATATTATTTGGTATCTTTCTCGTCTCCTTTCTAGCGAGTACATTTGAAGAGCTTGAGACGATCCCAATAATTTAGGTGCTTTATTTCGTCTATGCATGCCGTATATGTTCTCTGTATTCCCTCTATTTCAGCAATCTCTCCTGCTCTGAAGGGGGAAGTGAGTACTAAGCAGTACTCAAGACGGGACAACACAAGTGATTTGAAGAGTACAACCATTGTGATGGGATCTCTGGTCTTGAAGGTTCTCGTAATCCATCGTATCATTTTTCTGGCCGACGCAATACTTGCTTGGTTATGCTCCTTAAAATGTTAGGTCGTTGGACATCATTATTCCCAAATCCTTGACATGCCGTTTTCCTGCTATGGGCAGATTCAATTGTGTTTTGTACCCTGTTTTATGTTTCAGATCCTCATTTTTACTGTATCCGAGTACCTGGAATTTATCACCGTTAAACATCACGTTATTTTCTGCTGCCCAATCGAAAACTTTGTTAAAATCCGTTTGTAGTTTTTCAATGTCTTCAGCAGAGGTAATTTTCATGCTGATTTTAGTATCATCTGCAAAGGATGACACAAAGCTGTGACTTGTATTTTTGTCTATATCTGATAAGAGAATAAGGAACAGCAGTGGTGGTGCAAGGACTGCACCTTGAGATACAGAGCTTTTAACTGCGCTCGGATTCGGTTTTACTTGATTGACTGTTACTCTTTGTGTTCTGTTCAACAGGAAATTGAGTATCCAGCATCCTACTTTATCAGTTATACCCATTGACCTCATTTTGTGTGCAATCACTCCATGGTCACATTTGTCGAATGCCTTTGCAAAATCTGTGTATACAACATCTGCATTCTGTTTTTCTTCTAATGCCTCAGTGATTTTGTCATAATGGTCAAGTAGCTGGAGAGGCATGATCTTCCTGCTCTAAATCTGTTGGCCTGGATTGTGAAGGTCATTGGTTTCCATGAATCTAGTGACCCGACTCCTGATCACACTTTCAAATACTTTTATGTGGGACGTTAGTGCAACTGGTCTATAATTATTTGCCAATGTTTTGCTACCTCCCTTGTGTAGAGGGGCTATGGCTGCTGCTTTAAGCGCATCTGGTACCTCCCCCGTGTCCAAGCTCTTCCTTCACACTATACTGAGTGCCTGTGCTACTGGCACTTTGCATTTCTTCATAAATATTGAATTCCATGAGTCTGGACCCGTTGCCGAGTGCACGGGCATACTGTCAATATCTCTTTCAAAATCTGCTACGCTCGTGTTGATATCAGTTATATTTACAGGGGTTTGGATATCACTCGTAAAGAAATTGTCCGAATCTTCCACTTTCATGCTGTGTATCGGAGTGCTAAACATGTCCTCATACATACTGCATTTTTAGGATTTCACTAATTTCTTCATTATCCTCAGTGTATGAACCTTCACTAATACAAATAGGTCCAATACTGGCAGTGGTTTTCACTTTTGATTTAGCATATGTGAAGAAATATTTTGGGTTTTTCTTTATTTCTTAATTGCTTTCTGTTCTAGTTGCCTTTCTTCAGTCTAGGCTAGGAGTCAAGAGAAAAAAAATGGACGTAATCGGTGTCCAAAGCAAGCGATAGTGTTTTAACAGCCATTCACTAACCCTTGTGCACCATGCCTTAATGGCCACCAGGTGTTCCTCACACAACCACAGGTGCGTCCACTTAAACACTGGTTACCAACTTTTTCTATACTAAGGTCCCCTTTTATTTAAAACTTTTTCTTCCATACTTTGTATTTCTAATCTTAAACCCTTCAATTGCTCCTGTAGCCAAAGCTCATGTTGTCCACCCAGGAAAGCATTTACCACCAGGCTTTATGTGACTTATCCTACTGTGACAGACTTTCAGATGGCCTTTCCACATAACTGAGGCAAGAAAACAACTCTCTCTCTCTCTCAGTATGTCATCAATTGGCCGACTCCCTATAATACAAAAAAAAATTTGTAGGGAAAATCAATTTTCCCTCTGTAACTACTGCCAACAAAGCAACACTACAGTGGAACCCCGGTTACGAGCATCCCTGTTTACGAGTTTTTTGGGTTACGAGCCCGATTTGGTCGGAAAATTTGCATCGGGATACGAGTATTGCATCAGGTTACGAGTTTGATGATACGCGTACAGGCCGACATAGTGGGTGGTGGCACAGCGATCGCGCCTCAGTTTACCAGTGTCTCGCGCCCCTTGATTATCCCGCCTGAATTCTTCACAAGGATTTGTAGTTTTTTGTCAAATTTTTGGCCATTTTAAAAGTTATTTTAAAAGTTTAGTGAAAGAGTCCAGGTTTCCAAGTACTGTAGTTTATATGTGTGTGTAACTGGATGACAGGTGTGGTGGCTGTGTACACAGTTCCAATTTTGGGACTAAGAGCCACAGGGTGTCCAGACCCCTTTTGGGAGTATTATTAACCAAGTTGTTACCTTCAGATTGACCTTGAGTTGTAAGAGTACAATTATGTCCATATGTTGTATAGTGTGTCTTATACATATAAATTTGTGTCTCCTGTCCTTGGCTGTTTCCCTACTCCTTGAATTCCCCTTGGCCCAAGTAAAGCATGCATTCCCCTAGACAACATTTAAAAGTCACTACCACACCACACCCATCCGTGACAGTGTGCATATTAGTGATTCAATTAATATGTTCATAAAACAATAAACAAATAGTTTTGCTGTTATTACACTATATACACACAGGTTATATACAAGTGTCTGCATGAACAAATCCACAAGGGCCGTGACGAGGATTCGAACCTGCGTCCAGGAGCATCCCAGACACTGCCTTAATCGACTGAGCTACGACAGGGTACAAGGGTTGAAACCGAAGTTCTACTGAACTTACTGGATCCCGTAGCCTCTCCGAGGCACAAACCGGGCTTTTACACAACCCCCCACTGCACCCAAGCTATGTCAATAGGCCGTTCTCCCTCTTCGCCCTTACATCATCACACACAGAGATCACACTAACGTGATGCATCAAATTAACAAATCCACATCACATTTCAAATCACACATCACAAATGAACAAATCCACATCACATTTATGTGGATTTTTGGTGATCGTTGGTGATCATTTAGACTGTCTAAATGATCACCAACGTAACTTAAAAAACAAGAAAATTCTAAATAATTATATACAGTGGCACCTCGATTAACGAGTGACTATCTACGAGCATTTCGAGTAATGAGCGAGCCACTCGCAGCAAATTTGTCTCTATTGACAAGCTTCACCTCTATTAACGAGTAAAACGAAATGGCGCTTCATAGCATCTCGCTGGTTCTCGCAAATTCTTGGACGCCTCCGACGCCAGTGTTGTTGTATTGTGCACGACAAGCATCCCTCTGCATTTATTTGTGCTTTTCTTTGGTTTTGTTGCGGTTTTGTGACTACAATTTGTGACACACGATGTCGCCAAAGAAGCTGCTTGCTAAAGATAGTTTTGTCAAGAGGAAGAAAGAGACAATTACCGTGGATTTGAAGAAGGAAATTATAGCAAAGCATGAGCGTGGTGTGTGTGACTAATCTCACAAGGCAGTATGGCAGATCCTCATCAACAATTTGCACCATTAATAAGGGGATAAGGAGGTAAGGGAGAATGCTGCCTCTTCCAGTGAGATTAGGGAAGTGTTGGGAATGTTTGAAAAGGTGACAGCATTCTTGGAAAAGCATCACCCTGATAAAGCAGTGACAACCCGGTGTGTGAACATGTTTAAAGACAATTTGCTGTCTCGTTTTAGGGACATCCTAAAAGTAAGACAAAAAAAATTGTCAATAGACTTTTTCTTTGCAAAAGTAAAGACCAGCAAGTGGTAGTGAACCCAACCCAGTCCCACTTGGGTGTAATTCCCAAGAAGAGAGAGTCTGCCTGACTCAGAGGTGGATTCTCCTTCCACACCATAACCCTTCTCCTTCCCACCTCCCCATCGTCTCCCTCAAGCCAGCAACGACTCTTCATAAGGTAAAGTAAACATGAAAACAGTACAGCCTGTACAACAAAACATTTACAATTACATGTGCAGTATTATATTTACATTATAAAATGTCATACAAGTATGGATGTTTTTGGGAGTGGAACGGATTAAATTTATTTCCTTTATTTTAAATGGGGAAATTTGTTTCTTAAGACGAGTTTTCCACATAACGAGCTCGGTGCCAAAACAGATTAAACTCGTTAATCGAGGTGCCACTGTAATTAAATATTGAAAATTTCAGATTTTTAGATCAGCTGCAAAAATAATAAAATCGCCATTTGTTCATTAAATGTTATTATGCTCTTAGACTAGTATATGATCTTCATTTTAATAGATTTAGAATACAGATTTTCAGTTTAGTTTACTCTAAAAAAAATCGTCAATAAGGCATTTGAAATACAGTATGCACCAAATTCAGACAATAAAATTTATTACTCCAAATGAAACCAAGTTTCTGAAATACAATTCAGATAGGAATAAAATAGACCTGCAACTTTTTGGGTAAATAAAGAGAAATAAGAAATGCAAACATGCATGGCCTTTGCTTCACTGAAATTTGAAAAAAAAATGACATAAAAGACAGATGTTAAGCATTTTGGGCATAAAATGCATATTTAGATGAATTTTCAGTATTTACAGCTAACTGGGTATGAAAGAGAATTAAAGCGCTATAGAATTAAAAATTTGAGAAAAATGAGAGGATGTGCCAACCATATGTAGGCATGAAGGTGTATTATTCAACAGTATGTTATGTGAAACTATAATTTTTTAAGAAATGATACACAAGCAAAATTAACTCCTGTAAAAATAGAGATCACAACGACACCTGTCAGAAATTTGAAAAAGAACAGTGATTTACTCACTGATAAGAATATTAAGAAAGTTTAACA